>NC_090400.1:52767662-53067662 GCF_036365525.1 Heterodontus francisci
TCTCTTCCTCCCCCTCTCTTCCTCCCCCTCTCTTCCTCCCCCTCTCTTCCTCCCCCTCTCTCCCTCTCTCCCTCCCTCTCCCTCTCTTCCTCCCTCTCCCTCTCTTCCTCCCTCTCCCTCTCTTCCTCCCTCTCCCTCCCTCCCTCTCTCTCCCTCTCTCCCTCCCTCTCCCTCTCTTCCTCCCTCTCCCTCTCTTCCTCCCTCTCCCTCTCTTCCTCCCTCTCCCTCTCTTCCTCCCTCTCCCTCTCTTCCTCCCTCTCCCTCTCTTCCTCCCTCTCCCTCTCTTCCTCCCTCTCCCTCTCTTCCTCCCTCTCCCTCTCTTCCTCCCTCTCCCTCTCTTCCTCCCTCTCCCTCTCTTCCTCCCTCTCCCTCTCTTCCTCCCTCTCCCTCTCTTCCTCCTCTCCCTCTCTTCCTCCCTCTCCCTCTCTTCCTCCCTCTCCCTCTCTTCCTCCCTCTCCTCTCTTCCTCCCTCTCCCTCTCTTCCTCCCTCTCCCTCTCTTCCTCCCTCTCCCTCCCTCCCTCCCTCTCCCTCTCTTCCTCCCTCTCCCTCTCTTCCTCCCTCTCCCTCTCTTCCTCCCTCTCCCTCTCTTCCTCCCTCTCCCTCTCTTCCTCCCTCTCCCTCCCTCCCTCCCTCTCCCTCCCTCCCTCCCTCTCCCTCCCTCCCTCCCTCCCTCTCTCTACCTCCCTCCCTCTCTCTACCTCCCTCTCTCAAGTAGCTTCATATCTGAATGTTGTGCTACAAAGCTGGAGCCTGCTTCAAAACCACTCAAATAGGCCATCTTCAATTCCCTGGCTCAACTTCTGGCAGGTGCCTCTGGGAAACACGACAAGACATCCCTTTTTATTACTTTTGTTAAATATGAAGCTCTGGATCTAAGTAACTGGTATTGCAGTTCAGGCTTTTTGGTAACACCATTCCTCATATAAATGGCTTGCTAACAGTTTCTATAAATGAGTCTCTTATGAACTGAAACTTATTGCCTTAATCTTTGCCATATATGGATTGGCATAGCCTATTGTTGAACCCCCCCCACCCACCATGGATTTATCGAACATTGCATACTGGAGAACATATGGGGTGCCATAAAGCAGGCACCCCATCTGTTCTCCAGTATGCAATTTATCTCCCATCACCTCAGACAACAGAAAATACCAGTCACCTGACCACTTTCTAGAAGTTAAACTCCTTTTGGAATTTATTTACAAATAAAATGTCAGAGAAGCAACAAAGCATAGAATACTAAATGACATAATACTTGCATAAGAAAGAGGGGTCAGTCCACTCTGAGTTAATGTACCCTTTTTAGAAAGCTATTTAATTACAGTTTCCTGGATTGTAACATTCCCTTTGGACTTGTCATTTGAACCTTCTATTTTCACTGGACGTGATTTGTAATTTTCCGAGAAAATGTCACGAGTGCACAAGTTATAATTTTTCTTTGTTGCGAATAACTTTACAGTTAGTCTTTTGAGAGAAATAATTGTATCCAATGGAGTTATGTAATCAGTCCAAAGACAATGCAGTGTCACAGCAAAAACTGAAGTTTATTTGTTCTGATTTTCAGACGTTTGGCAGTAAGAACTTGAAGCGAATTGGAGTGATTCTCCAGAGAGGTATTCTCATTCTCATGATAACCTGCTTTCCCTGCTGGGCTATCTTCATAAATATCGAACACATACTGTTGGCTTTCAAGCAGCCTCCTGAGGTGGCCAAGTGAGTGTCCTTCTATCTTGTGGTTGTGTGTAAACATTTTTAGAAAGGAAAGCCACCCTGGGGACTTATCTCAATGAGAAAAGCAACTTGGTGTACACAAAGGAACTGGGTTATGGGATGGTAGGTCGCAGGTACCATGTCAGATATTTAATATAGAGAAAAGTCCCAATCTTATCTGAGTCAGGATCAAGCAGTGTCCAGGTGGGGAAATATGATGAACCAATTCAGCTTGCTCTGGGCACCAGCTGGAATCCAGTATTGGGAAAACACAATCAACTGGCCATGTACTGTGCACTTGGGTTGAGAATGGTTGGTGAACTGACAGCATTTAACTGGCATTTGTGAGGCATGAATGTTACTTGCCACTTATCAGCCTAAGCCTGAAAGTTGTCCAGGTCCTGCTGCATGCGGGATCAGTATCTGAGGAGTCGCTAATGGTACTGAGCACTGTGCAATCATCAGCGAACATTCCCATTTCTGACCCTGAGATGGCAGATAGGTCATTGAAGCATCTGAAGATGATTGGGCCTAGGACACCCTGAGGAACTCGAGCAGTTGAGAAGATTGGCTTCCAACAACCACCACCATTTCCCTTTTGTGCTAGGTATGACCCAACCAGTGGAGAGTTTTCCCCCTAATTCCCATTGACTCCAGTTTTGCTAGGTTTCCTTCATGCATGCTGTCAAATGCTGCCTTAATATCAAGGACAGTCACTCTCACCTCATCTCTGGAACTCGGCTCTTTTTTTTTCCACGTTTGGACCAAGGCTGTAATAAGGTCTGGAGCTGAGTGCCTCTGGCAGAACGTAAACTGAGCATTGGTGAACAGGTTATTGCTGAGTAGATACCACTTAATAATGGTGTCAATGACACCTTCCATCACTTTGCTAATGATTGAGAGTAGACTGAGCAGGTGATAATTAACTGGATTGGATTTTTTTCTTTTTGTGAACAGGACATACCTGGGCAATTTTTCACATTGTCGGGTAGATTCCAGGGTTGTAGCTGTACTGGAACAATTTGGCTAGCGGCGTGTCTGGCTCTGGAGTACAAGTCTTCAGTACTACTGCGGGAATGTTGTCAGGGCCCATAACATTTGCTGTATCTGGTGCCTTCAGCCATTTCTTGATATCACATGGAGTGAATCGAATTGGCTGAAGACTGGCGTCTGTGATGCTGGGGACCTCCGGAGCGGGCTGAGATGGATCATCCTCTCGACACTTCTGGCTGAAGATGGTTGCAAATGTTTCAACCTTGTCTTTTGCATTGACATGATGGCTCCCCCGTCATTGAGGATGGGAATGTTGTTGGAGCCTCCTTCTCTGGTGTAAACCGTGGTGCGGAGTCAACATTCCCTGCACCCACTTGATCCTGGCCGTCACGTGGGACTAAGTCCTCTTAATTCAGGCTCAGGCTGGGCGTTTGGTTTATCGGGTTACGGGAGAGCCACCCTCCACCTAATCCACAGCTACGGTTATAGGCTTAGTACAAAGAGGAGGAAACTAAGTCCTTTCTTTAACTATCAATTTACTTTATTCACGTTGTTGTACAATGTAAGAATAAGGCTTATACACAGTCAAAAGCATGCAACTCAAACTGAGTTATACAGTTAATAACAAAGCTAGCTAGAATTGATAAGCGCACCCACTAGGTTCCTCTGACCTTTCCCTGACCTAGTCACAGAAAGCAAAGGATAATACCAGAAAAAGGGAGAGTTAACGCTGGCCAGGCGTTCTGTTCTCTCCTTTTACGTTATCGCCGCGTTGCTCACGCAGGGTCTTCCACTTCCACGATGGTTGATCTCCGGAGTTTATCGCTGGCTCTATGCCCCGAAAGCTCTCCTCTTATTCTCTTTCTTATCTCTCCAAAACTGAGCTGTGTCTTTCCGGTTGGTTTAAGCTTGCTCACCTCGTTTGCATTTTCTCCTAATTGGCCCAGGCCCAAAGACCCCGGTATCACGGTGTCCAAATAAGGCTCTTTTCCTGTGATCGCTCCTTTGTCTTGTCATGTAAAAACCAGTTTGAACTAATTAATTTACCTGTACAGGCCAGTGTCTGAGCTCCAGGTTACTACAAGTCACAAACAATCCCAGCAGTTTGTAACTGATTCTGTATTTCTTGCAGCCCCACCCAGAGTACATTCTGTGCCCTTACTACCCTCAGTACTTCTTCCAAATGGTGTTCAACATGGAGGAGCACGGATTCATCAGCTGAGGGAGGGCTGTAGGTGGTAATTAGCAGGAGGTTTCCTTGCGCATGTTTGACCTGATGCCATGAAACTTGGTGGGGTCTGGGTTCAATGTTGAGGACTCCCAGGGCCACTCCCTCCCGACTCTATACCACTATGTTGCCACCTCTGCTGAGTCTATGTCCTGCCAATGGGACAGGAAATAACCAGGAATGCTAATGGAGGAGTCTGGAACATTGGCTGTAAGGTATGATTCAGTGAATGTGACTATCTCAGGCTGTTGCTTGACAGGTCTTCCAATTTTGTCATAAGTCCCCAGATATTAGTGAGGAGGACTTTGCAGGGTCGACAGGGCAGGGTGTGCCTTGTCATTTCCGGTGCCTAGGTTGATGCCTGGTGATCTGTCTGGTTTTATTCTTTTGTAGCTTTTCTGTAGCAGTTTAATACAACTGAGTGGCTTGCTAGGCCATTTCAGAGGGCAGTTAAGAGTTAACCACATTGCTGTGGGTCTGAAGTCACATGAAGGCCAGATCGGGGAAGGATGGAAGATTTCCTTCCCTAAAGGTCATTTGGGAACCAGATGGGTTTTTATGCCAATCCAGTATTTTCATGGTCACCATTACTGAATCTAGCTTTTAATTCCAGATTTATTAATTAATTGAATTTAAATTCTACCACATGCCGTGGGGGGATTTGAACTAGTGTCTCCAGAGCATTAGATTGGGCCTCTGGATTACTAGTCCAGTAACATTACCACTATGCTACCGTTCTTTGGGATATTTTTTGTTCACCTGTGAGGCCAGACAGAACCACTGTTTAACGTCTTATTTGAACAACGGGGTCTCCAACAGTGTAGCACTCCCTCAGTACGGCACTGTAGTGTCAGTCAGGGTTAGGTTTCTGGAGTGGAACTTCAGACTCAGATGAAAATACTACTAATAAACCAGAGCAGGTATCTAATTTAACTTAAATTTAAACTTAATGAGAATAAAGGCTTATTCTTTCCTTTCTGAACTCTTGCTACCCAGATGCTTTACTGGATGGGTAGGCTGAATAATGTCACTAGTCTTCCCACAGACAGTCAGTAATGGCTTCTTTGTCATAGACAGATTGGAGCCATGTTCTCAGTTAAGAACATGTCTGTTTTCTTTTCTCCTGTTATGATAGCTTTTGTAATCTCATGTTGCTGTATGACAGAACTAGGTATGTAAGGAATACTTTTTGTTCAAAGTACTCTGTCTTTGTATAGAAAAAAAAGTGTCAATCCTGTTACCATCATGAGCAACTGAATAGTGTTTTTGGGCTCAAAAACAAGAAATGCTGGATTCACTCAGCAGGTCTGGCAGCATCTGTGGAAAGAGAAGCAGAGTTAACGTTTCGGGTCAGTGACCCTTCTTCGGAACTGATATTAGAATAATAAATAAACAAATATTAGAAAAGTCACAGATTATAAACAAGTGAGGTGGGGGTTGGGCAAGAGATAACAAAGGAGAAGGTGCAGATTGGACCAGGCCACATAGCTGACCAAAAGGTCACGGAGCAAAGGCAAACAATATGTTAATAGTGTTTTGAAAGACAAAGCATTAGTACAGATTAGGTGTGAATATACTGAATATAGAACATCAGCAAGTGCAAACCTGAAGAAAAACAACCTGAAAAAAACAGTGGGTCAGCAAACTGAACAAACTAAGATGAAATGAAATAAATGCAAAAAATGTAAAAAGGAATGCAAAAAAAAGGAAGAAAAAATAACTAAAAATGACTAAAAATGAAAGTAAAGTGGGGGGCTGTCATGCTCTGAAATTATTGAACTCAATGTTCTCAGTGTTTTTGGGCTGCCCTTTTAATTCTAATTAGAAGTAACATCTGTTAAAAACAGCTGGTGTGATTGGCTTCAAAGCTATTCAGAAACTTTCCAGTCCTAGAAAACTTTGTAACCTGCCACAAATAGCGATTTCCTCATCTGTACCAGGGTTTCCTAAAGCTGGGTAGCTTTTGAAGTAATTTTCTCTGCTGTTTAGTTAATGAGTAAAGCATAGGCTGTTCCTTCTAATTGATGTCATAGAGTCATTATGGCACAGAAGGAGGCCATTCGGCCCATCAGGTCCATGCTCGCTCGCTCTCTGTAGAGCAACCTAGTCAGTCCCATTCACCTGGTCTATCTCTGCAGCCCTGCAAATTTTTTATTTTCTCTCAATTTTCTAATTTTCTTTTGAAATCATTGCCTACAGAAGGTGGTGGAAGTGGAGACAGAGTTCCAAGTCATTACCATGTGCTGTATAAAAAAAAAAAAGTTCTTCTTCCCCACCCCTACATTTCTTGGCCAAAATCTTAAAACTGTGTCCTCTGGTCCTTGTACCATGAGCTAATGGTAACAGTTTTTCTTTGTCTACCTTATCTAAACCTGTTATCTTGTACACCTCTAGCAAATCTCCCCTCAATCTCCCTTGCTGCAAGAAGAACAACCTTAGCTTTTTCAACTTAACCTTGAAGATAAAATCCCTCATCCCTAGAACAATTCTAGTAAATCTATTCTGCACCCTCTGAAGAACCCTCACATCCTTCCTAAAATGTGGTGACCAGAACTGGATGCTATACTCTAGTTAGGGCGGCGCAGTGGTTAGCACCACAGCCTCAGCTCCAGCGACCCGGGTTCAATTCTGGGTACTGCCTGTGTGGAGTTTGCAAGTTCTCCCTGTGTCTGCGTGGGTTTCCTCCCACAAGCCAAAAGACTTGCAGGTTGGTAGGTAAATTGCCCATTATAAATTGTCCCTAGTGGACCTGGGTGTCCTTGTGCATGAATCGCAGAAGGTTGGTCTGCAGGTACAGCAAGTAATTAGGAAGGCAAATGGAATTTTGTCCTTCATTGCTAAAGGGATTGAGTTTAAAAGCAGAGAGGTTATGTTGCAGCTGTATAAGGTACTGGTGAAGCCGCACCTGGAGTACTGTGTGCAGTTTTGGTCTCCTTACTTGAGAAAGGATGTACTGGCACTGGAGGGGGTGCAGAGGAGGTTCACTAAGTTGATTCCGGAGTTGAGGGGGTTGGCTTATGAGAGACTGAGTAGATTGGGATTATGTTCATTGGAATTCAGAAGAATGAGGGGGGATCTTATAGAAACATATAAAGTCATGAAGGGAATAGATAAGATACAAGTAGAGAGGATGTTTCCACTGGCAGGTGAAGCTAGGACAAGAGTGCATAGCCTCAAGATTAGAGGGAGCAGATTTATGACTGAATTGAGAAGGAACTTCTTCACCCAGAGGGTTGTTAATCTATGGAATTCCTTGCCCAGTGAAGTAGTTGACGCTACTTCAGTAAACGTTTTTAAAGCTAAGGTAGATATCTTTTTGAACAATAAAGGAATTAAGGGATACGGTGAGAGCGGGTAAGTGGATCTGAGTCCACGAAAAGATCAGCCACGATCTTATTGAATGGCGGAGCAGGCTCGAGGGGCCGGACGGCCTACTCCTGCTCCTAGTTCTTATGTATGTTATAGGTAGGTGGTAGGGAAATATAGGGACAGGTGGGGATGTGGTCGGGATATGGGATTAGTGTAGGATTAGTATAAATGGGTGGTTGATGGTCGACACAGACACAGTGGGCCGAACGGCCTGTTTCAGTGCTGTATCACTAAACTTAAACTAAACTTAACAATTGTGGCCTAACCAGAGTTTTATAAAGGTTCAGCATAACTTACACACATTTATACTCAATACCACTATTTATGCAGCTCAAGATCCCATATGCTTTGTTAACTACTTTCCCTGCACACGCTTGAGAACTGTGCTATTAAGTCTATATTGCCTCTCTGTATTAAATTCCATCTGCCACTTGTCTGCCCATTTTGCTGTTAGTCGATTTGTATCCCTCATTGTTTGCCACACCTCCAAGTTTGGTACCATCAGCAAAGTTGGAAATGTTATTCTGTATTCCAATATCCAAGTAATTGATGTATATCAAAAAAAAGCAGTGGTCCTAGCACTGAACCTTGGAGAACACTACTCTCTACCATCCTCCAGTCTGAAAACAACAATTTACCATGACTTGCTATTTTCTGTCCTTATGCCAATTGTTTTATCCACACTGCCACTGACTCTCCTATTCCATGAGCCTCAATTTTGTTAACCAGCCTTTTATGTGTTACTTTGTCAAAGGCTTTCCATAAGACAACACCCATTACTTTCCCTTCATCAACCTTCTGTTACTTCATCAAAAAATTCAGTTAGATTAGATTAGTCAAGCATGAAATGCCTGTTACAAATCTGTGCTGGCTCTCATTAATGAACTCAAACCTCTCCAAGTGCCTGTTGATTTTTCTTTTTTCTGATTATTGTTTGTAAAACCTTACCCACCACTGATAAACTGGCTGGCCTGTAGTTACTAGGAATGCCCTTACGCCCATTCTTGAGTAAGGGTGTCACATTTTTTTTAATTATTCATGGGATGTGGGCCTCACTGGCCAGGACAGCATTTATTGCCCATTGCTAATTGCCCTTGAAGGTAGTGGTGAGCTGCCTTTTTGAACTGCTGCAGTCTTTGTGGGGTAGATACACCTGCAGTACTGTTAGGAAGGGAGTTCTAGGATTTTGACCCAGCGACAGTGCAGGAACGGTGATATAGTTCCAAGTCAGGATGGTTCTTGACTTTGAGGGCAGCTTGCAGGTGGTGGTGTTCCCATACATCTGCTGCCCTTGTCCTTCTAGGTGGTAGAGGTCACTGGTTTGGAAGGTGCTGTCGAAGGAGCCTTGGCGAGTTGCTGCATGCATCTTGTAGATGGTATACACAGCTGCCACTGTGCATCGGTGGTGGTGGGAGTGAATGTTTAAGGTGGATGGGGTGCCAATCAAGCGGGCTGCTTTGTCCTGGATGGTGTCGAGCTTCTTGAGTGTTGTTGGAGCTGCACCCATCCAGGCAAGTGGAGAGTATTCCATCACACTCCTGACTTGTGCCTTGTAGATGGTGGACAGGCTTTGGGGAATCAAGAGGTGAGTTACTCGCTGCAGGATTCCTAGCCTCTGACCTCTTGTAGCCACAGTATTTTTATGGCTACTCCAGTTCAGTTTCTGGTCAATGGTAGCCCCCAGGACGTTGATAGCGGGGGATTCAGCGATCATAATGCCATTGAATGTCAGGGGAAGATGGTTGGATTCTCTCGTTGGAGATGGTCATTACTTGCCACTTATCAGCCCAAGCCTGGATATTGTCCCGGTCTTGCTGCATTTCTACACAGACTGCTTCAGTATCTGAGGAGTCGTGAATGGTGCTGAACATTGTCCAATCATCAGCGAATATCCCCACTTCTGACCTTTTGATTGGAGGAAGGTCATTGATGAAGCAGCTGTAGATCAATCCCCTGGCACCTTCCCTGTAGCTAGGTAAGATTGGAAAATGATGGCAAGTCCTTCCACTATCTCCACCCCACTTCCTCCAGCAACCTGGGATGCAACCCATCTGGACCAATTGACTTATCTTCTCTAAGTATAGTCAACCTTTCCAGTACATCTTGCCTATCAGCTTTCACTCCATCTATCACCTCTACTATCTCCGCTTCTACCGATATCTTGGCAGCAGCCTCTTCAGTAAACACCGATACAAAGTACTCATTAAGTTCTAGCCTTGCTGGTTCTCTTATGTTAACGGCCATTCTATTCTTGTATTATCTCTTTGCTAATCTTATTTTCCTCTTCGCTTCCACTCTTAACTTATTGTATTTGGCCTGGTTCGTGCTTGAACAATTCACCTGACATGCATCATACACCCTCTTTTTTTTTTTATTTGTTTCATGTGCTCTATCTCGCTCGTCATCTAAGGAGCCTTGACTTTGATTCCCTACCTTTCGCTCTTGTTGGAATGTACCTAGCCAGTACCTGAAACATCTCTTCCTTAAAGATCGCTCATTGGTTCTGTTACTGTTTTTCCTGTCAGACTTTTTTGTTCCATTTTACCCTGGCTAGATCCCATCTCATCCAATTCAAGTTAGCCCTCTTTCAGTTTAGAAGTTCTACTTTGGATTGTTCCTTGCTCTTCTCCATTACTAATCTAAACCTTATGATACGATGATCAAAATGACCCAATTCCCCAAAGACACTTGGTCCACTTGGTCTATCTTATTTCCCAGCATCAGATCCAGCAATGCCTCCTTCCTAGTTTGACCAAAATGTTCTTGGCCCAGGAAGTGCTCCTGAACACATTTAAGAAATTCCTCCCCCTCCTTCCCCTTGCCTCTAGCATTATCCCAATCAATATTTGGGTAATTAAATTCCCCCAATGTCAGCACTCTATAGTTCTTGCACATCTCTATGATTTCCCTCCAGATTTGCTCCTCTATCTCTCGCTATTTGGAGGCCTGTAGAGTACTCCCAGTAACGTGATCATCCCTTTTTACTTTTCGACTCTAACCAAATGGATTCTGTCCTTGCCCCCTCAACGACATTCCCTCTTTCCAACAGTACAATGTCTTTCCTAGTTAGTACTGCCACCCCCACCTCCCGTCTTTTCTTCCCTCTTTTTTTTTTTGTGAACACTTTGTATCCATGAATCTTAAGCACCCAGACGTCAACATTTTTAAACCATGTTTCCATGTCATAGAAGTAACCTAGAAGTGGAGCTGGTGGGATGGGAATGACCATAACATTAACAATGTTTAAAAAATGTAAATACTATTAGTCAAGTTTCGGGTCCTTTTCTCCTTTTTAAAAGGGGAGTGCTCTCTCCAAAACACACAACCCCTTTTAAGCAAGTTTGAAAGATGGCCATTATTGTAGTTTAAACAAATCATCTTGTAGGGAGTTGTATTCAATGTTTGTTAAACACCAGACCGGACTGCTCTGTTCCCCTGATTGCTGGATTGCCACATGGATGTGTTTTGATGCATTATATGACCTTTCCGCTTTGTATTTTGAGTTTACCTTTAGTGATGATCTCTGGTTTCCCTCTTGTTACAAAACATTGTATTATTTTTCTTGCAGTTTAACACAGCTCTATGTGAAGATATTTATTCCTGGTCTTCCAGTAAGTATATTGCTATAGGGAGCAAAAGGCACATTATTGGACTGAAGTCAGTTGTTAGCTGAAACGTGGACGGAATGAGTCCAATCAAGAAAAGTTTCTGTGTGGGTTAATGTATTGCCTGGTGTGGTGCTGAGCCATATAATGAGGGGAGCTTGCCAGTTTTGATCCCAGTCTGGGTTAAGTTAGCTTCTCATAATTGGAGTGGCATTCATGCTGCCACAATTGCCCTCACCCGTAGTGCATTAGATAGTGCAAAAACCTGGAGGTCTGATGAATCTGAAGAGGTCATCAGCTTCCCATACCTTACCCAGGTGGGCATTGTTCATTGGTAAGGCTAGATTTTGAGTCCTGACAGCCTTATGTAATTGCCCAATGTCCATGCTTGCACACTTTCCAGCGGAGTTACTAGATGGCAGGTGGGATCAGCTGGAGTTTCTGCTATTTCTTTTTCTAGGCGTCTGCTGAGACCATTTCACTCATTGCAGTCTGGGATTGAACCTAGGAGCTTCCTGTTTGGTACTTGTGTTGTAAATGACTTGTGGGAGAGGGTTTTCCGGGGCGGACACAACGAATTGTATGTGGGGGATACAAGGAAGTGATCAGGGATGTGATGAGATGTTTGTGATTGGGCGGCCACATGAGATGGTAAGGTTGGGATAGTTATGAATATGGGTAGGAGAGTGTATACGAAGGGAGAGGTTAAGGGAGGACAGGATAGTAGTAAACTAAGGTGGGGAAGCTTCAGAAAGGTGGCGCAGTGATTAGCACCGCAGCCTCACAGCTCCAGCGACCCGAGTTCAATTCTGGGTATTGCCTGTGCAGAGTTTGCAAGTTCTCCCTGTGACCACGTGGGTTTTCGTCGGGTGCTCCAGTTTCCTCCCACAGCCAAAGACTTGCAGGTTGATGGGTAAATTGCCCATTATAAATTGCCACTAGTGTAGGAAGGTGGTAGGGGAATTGAGGGAAGGTGGGGATGTGGTAGGATTATGGGATTAATGCAGGATTAGTATAAATGAGTGGTTGATGGTCGGCACACTCGATGGGCCGAAGGGCCTGTTTCAGTGCTGTATCTCTAAATAAAAAAATAGAGACAAGGTGTCATCACCCATGCTGACACCTTGATGTTTCTGTCAAGGCCGTGATGTCAGTGCAGTCACCTACAGTAAGGTGATGGATGGCAAAGGCCTTGTTCGCAAGTGAACTGATCTGACAGGAAATATGGTGAGTGACTTTGAGAGCTGATCCACTGGCAGATTGGGGGGAGGGGGGTGTTTGTGGGGGAAGATGAATGGGATGAGTAGGCGTTGGCAAGATTCGCTGTCAATGCTGTTTGGTGAGATCAGTACAGGAGGATGGGGGAGCTGGGGTTGCTGCTCGTAAGGCAATGATGAGTACCTCTGAGTCCTTCAGAGAATGCTGAGAGAGACAGGGAAGCTGTGGGCTTATCCACAATGGAGTGAAGCCTGGAATGGTGGTAGGAGAGTAGAGGAGTTGTGAATGCTTGGTTCAGGAATTTGAGGTGCAAAGTACCTGAGGGGAGATTTGAAAGAAGGTAAGGCTGGAATACAAGCAGGGGAGGAGACAGGAGAGAAGGGCCTAAGAGGGGTAAAGAAAAAGAGTTGGAAGTAATAGGTCTGGTGCTAAAATTCACATGCGAATGGGCATGGCATTGATTAGGATAGATATGTCCTGGTTGTAAGAGGGAGAACACGAGATAAAGTTCAGAGTTAAAGTCCAAGATCCCTTGGTGGGATGAAGTTGTCTTCTAGATGGGGTGGAGCACCAATAAGTTAATCTCTGGTTTCAGAGAGAAGTGTGGAGGGCAAGTAAGCCCAGGAGCTGTTTGAGGGGCAGAGCGTCAGTGACCAAACTGCTAAAGGGGGAGGCAAGGAGAATTGAAGATGAGAGAGCATTCAGTTGATCCAGCGGAGGTGAGTAGTGGGATTGGTCAATCGTAGGGCACACACTGATGGAGCCAGTAAGCCAGCTGAGGTACATCAGAGACAATGGGAAGCATGTGGAAAGTGAATGAGTGAAGGTCATTAGGCAACAGCAGAGCAGAATCCAGAGGAGCATGGAAACCAGCAGAATCCGAGATAGCTCAACGTAGTTCTATGCAGTTCAAATTCAAGTTTTTGAAGAAGTGTGAACGTAAATTTCTTGTCCATCTCACCAGTGATTGCAACACATCTGCTTTTGTAATTTTATTTTCATCTATCTTTCTTAGGCAACATTTCTTTATGAATTAGAGTGTATATACCTTCAGAACCAGGTATGTTTAATGAATATTTAATTTTATTTTTGAAAATGCATATGACTTTTTAGTTAGTGTTGTCACAAGAGTTTTGTTTTGTTCATTGAAAGCTAAGAATTTTCAGTTTTTTAAAAACTGAGAAAAAGGATTTTGCTGTGAATGTTGAATGCTGAAACTTGGTGTTTGAACTGAGTGGGGTAGTCTGCAAGACACCTGTTCCAAACAACTCCGCAGAGGGAAATGACAGGTCACATGACTTGTTAGTTTTGGTTTCACTTTTGCATTGTGAAAGACCAGTGTGGGCTGGACCAGCTAGAAAGACAATGAAGTCTGGCTGGGACTTGCTTGCAGACCAGAGAAAAAGAACTCTTTTTTTTTAAAACTGAAGACTTGCATCTCTTGGAAATAAATCTCACATTTGAGGTGTGACTGTAGTCTGCCTGGAGAGAGAGAGAAAACACACATGCAGATAGATGTGGAAAAGAGCAGAAGAAATAAAGTGGAAAGGTTTGAGGCAATATCTGAAGTTGGTTTTGGTTACTGTTCTTCGAGCTCGCTGTAGAGTCATTGATTGTAGGTAGGTCTTGTTTTTCATTGGGGCCCAGTAGTATTCTTAAACCTTGTTCGATGTAGGAGACTTTTCTGTCGAGGTTCATGTGGCCTCAGTGGGTCCAGAGGCTTATGAGGATGAGGGGAGCAGACAGGATTGGTCTTCTCAGTCCAGGAGCAAACAGTCTTTTTTTTCTCAAACTGTCTGTACAATTAAAAAAAAAACTCCTGTTGCACAGCAGATTAGTCATGTGACTAGCTGGTTTGACCACATCTGTTTGTAGATTCGGCCATCTTAGCCGTCATCCTAGAATGTGAGCTTCCACACCTTCAATGTCTAGTGATAAAAGTCCATTGTAGGCTGAATGTGTCAGGGAATGCTCATTTGTCTCCACAAGCACTGTCTGTTAGTATATAAATGTTTTTTCCAACCATGGCTGATCTGTTTAACAAGTCATTTCCTCCCTCCAGCAACAGTTTAAAATCATTGTTCAATGACAAAATTAGTATGCCTCATTCTTGGCAGGTGGGGGTCTGCATGACACTCCCTTTAACCTTCTCTGCTCTAAGGAGAACAATCTCCGCTTCTTCAGTCTCTGCACATAACTAAAGTTCCTCGTCCCTGGCACCATTCTAGTAAGTCTCCTCTGCATCCTCTTGAAGGCCTTGACATCCTTCCTAAAGTGTGGTGCCCAGAATTGGACGCAATACTCTAGCTGAGGCCCAACTTGATTTATAATAGTTTAACTTAACTTCCTTGCTCTGTACTCTGCCTATTTATTAAGCCAAGGATCCCTGATTTTTATCCAGCCTTTATCAACTTGTCCTGCCACCTTCAAAGATTTGTTTGCGTAAACCCCTAGATCTCTCTTCCTGAGCTCCCTTTAGAAATTGCATCATTTATTTAATATTGCCTCTTCTCATTCTTGCTTCCAGAATGTGTCACTTCATGTTGCTTTAAATTACAATCACAACGCGTCTTCCCATTTCACTATCTATTGGATAAGCTAAATGGAAATACCAAGAAGAACTGACTTTTTTTTCTTCTCATTTCAGGGAATTATTCTTCCACAGATTTTGATTGGTTTCACAGCCAACATCTTTAATGCTGTGGTCAATTACATCTTACTGTATGTGCTAACACTAGGAGTGCCGTAAGTAGCATATAGTTTTTTTAAAAAACAAAACTATAATCATCTGTTTGCCTCCCCTTAAATTCTCCAATTGATGATTTCAAAAACTGAGATTGTGATATTTTTGTTGGGCAAAGCTGTCGAGGGTTACAGAACCAAGGAGTGTACATTGAATTGAGACAGAGCAATTGTGATCTAATAGAATGGCAGAACAAGCTTGAGAGGCTGAACGGTCGTCTCCTGTTCTATGTGCTGACGGGTGTCACATTTGAGAGCGAGAAATGTGGGATACAAGAGGTTAGGTCCACTTAGGGCATAGTTCAGAGCACATGTAGCCTATAGATTCAATTGTCAGCTTGCAAGTGCATTTTGAAACTTGTACTTGGCACTTACTTCCAACCTAAGTAGGAACTTGCAGCAGCATTTAATGTGGTAAAATATCCCAAGGCACTTCAGAGGAGCATGACCAAACAAAATTTCACAGGTGACAGAAAGCCTGGTCAAAGAGGTAGATTTTAAGGAGCGTCTTAGAGGAGAGGGGGCCGAGAGGTTTTGAATCATAGAAAGTTTAAGGCACAGAAAGAGGCCACTTGGCCCATTGTGTCTGTGTTTAGGGAGGGAATTCCAGAGCTTGGGGCCTTGGCAGCTGAAAGGCAAGACTGCTAATGGTGGAATGATTAAAATCGGGATGCTCTCAAGGCTAGAAATGGAGCACAGACGTCTTGGAGGTTTGGAGAGGTGAGGCCATGCAGGGATTTGAAAACCAGGGTGAGAATTTTAAAATTCTGCAAATCCTGTTGTCACTGGCCACTAGAAGAGTTGTGCAAAAGCAGCTCCCATTTGCTTGCCCTCCATCTTCCCTTCTTTATTGCTTCAGCCCTGATGGTTTCTTGCACTGTGGGCCTTAACCCTTCATCTCTGTTTCTCAATTTAACAAAAAAAAAGAGATGCCAAACTGAACCTGCACATCCTACGAAACAAGAGGCTAGAAATTTCAATGGATGAGGTTTACGTGTGATTACTGCATTCCTGTTATTTCTGTGTAAGCTTTTCTTAACACAAAGTTTGTTGTAAATGGGTTCAGGCCTATGTAAATATAGTGCACAAAAAGATAGATTCAGCATGTTGAGCACTGATTCGTGAACCAACTGTAAAAACGTTTGAGGCTACCCCACGCTATTTGGAGATGACCTCTGTTTTTGTCGTGATTTTTTTAAAAAACGCTCTAGGTGTGGCTAACGCTGCTAAGCCTACTGTTGGTGCTTCTCCCTAGTTGCCTTGAGACAGTATTGAGGCACCTTCTGTAGCAGTTTTTGCAACTGAAAGACCACTTCTGAGAGCATCAAAAGTCCCCCAGGTAGTGCGACACTGGAGCCGCATGTAGGTTAAGTCAAGTAGGGGTGGCAGATTCCCTTTCCCAAAGGACATTGTGAGCCAGTTGGCATTTATAATAATAGCTTTCATTGAGCCACAGCTGACACAAAAAGGACATTCGGTAGCGCTCTTGCCTGTTGAGTTCAAGTCCCACTCAAGGACCTGAGCATAAAAATCCAGGCTGACACTCCAGTGCAGTACTGAGGGAGTGCTACACTGGAGGTGCTGTCTTTCAGATGAGGTGTTAAAGTGAGGCTCCATCTGCATGCTCAGGTGGGTGTACAAGATCCCAAGGCATGATTTTGAAGCAGTGTTCTACCTGGTGACCTGGCCAATATTTATTCTTTCAGTCAACACTACAAAAGCAAATTATCTGGTCATTATCACATTGCTATTTGTGGGATCTTGCTGTGTGCAAATAGGCTGCCGCATTTCCTACATTCCAACAGTGACTACACTTCAAAAGTACTTCATTGGCTGTGAAGTGCTTTGAGAAGTCTGGTGTTTGTGAAAGGTGCTGTATAAATGCAAATCTTTTTTCCCCAAAGTACTTGCTCTCAAATTTAGATTTTTTGAAAAATATTATACAACTTTCTTTGGAATTTAAACTCCTAATCAATGGGTTCCTGGTCTAGTACCAAAGCCATAATACTGTTGGGTACAGTAACAGTGGTTATCTTATGGGACTATAGTCCATACACCTGGGCAAATGCTGCAGAGATATGAGTTCAAATCCTAGCATGACAGCTGGAGAATTTAAATTCAATTAATTAAATAAGTCTGGAATTAAAATGCTTGTATCAGTCATGACGACCATGTAGCTACCAGATTGTCTTAAAAACCCCATCTGGTTCGCTAATGTCCCTTAGGGAAGGAAATCTGTCATCCTTGCCCGGTCTGGCCATCATGTGATTCCAGACTCTCAGCAATGCGGTTGACTCTTAACTACCCTCTGAAATGGCCTAGCAAGTCACTCTGTTGTCACCACCACCTTCTCCAGGGTAATTAGGGATGGACAATAAATGTTGGCCTTGTCCGAGATGCCTACATTCTATGAGTTAATTAAAATAACTACTGCACCATGATTAACAACAGGACAGCGTAAGATACAGTTTAAACTCTGGTCAAAAAAATTAGCCAGGAAGAGCAACTTGGGTGTCGTTTATCACCATATTTTTCATTTCTCCATCCAAGACCTCTACCCAGTAGTCTAGGTAAAATTAGTACATGTCTCTGCGTCGAATCATAGGAAGTTCACTGCCGTTTTGTAAGAGCTGCCTATGCAATATGTTGTACTATGGAAACTGGAGAACCTGCTTCGAATTCCAATCTTAGTTAAGGATCATGCTTTCAATGCGCCAAGACAGGCAGGCATTTATCTCTGTTGGATAGACAAATGCAATAAAATGCAACCAATAGAAAATGGAAATTCAGCTGAATTTCTGTATTAAGTTGCACTTCAGTCCCTAGATCACGTTTCAACAGCATTGGGAAGGATTACGAAGGTTCCTGCTTATCAGTGGAATCTAGGACCTGTTGTTCAGCTAGGTCCAAAGATGCATGTTGCCTCATCAAATATCCCTGGTATTATTTAAAGTAGTGGCAACCATAGAAATTTGCCAAAGTACAACTGAAAGGTTTACAATGTACAGCCATGCACTATACAGTGCACAAAATATAACATGTAGTCTCCAGTGTGTTTTGAATCAGTGGTGCATCGAGGAGTTGAGATCCCCTCCTAACCCTACAACCGAAAATGTTGAGTGGTTTGCTGTTATCTCAGCCCCTCAGTTATGTTACTGTTTTTAAGTATGTAGATTGAGTTACTCTATAAAAAGTATCCTGAGTTATTTTGTACAAAGTAGACAAATGTAAAACTACTCACCAGTGTTGGTCTTCCATTCTCGTGATTGCCATTGCCAATGTAGTGTCACACCTGCCCTTGTTTTAGTTGTCTCTGGCTGCACCCTGTTGCTGTGGCTCAGTGGGTAGTACTCCTGGCCTCAGTCAGAAATTTGTGGGTTCAAATCCCACTCCAGGCTGATGATCCAGTGCAGTGGGAGTGCTGCATTGTCGGAGGTGCTATCTTGTGAATAAGATGTTAAACTGAGACCCTGTCTGCCCCCTTGGGCAGATGTAAAAGATCCAACAGGCACTATTTCTAAGTAGAGCAGGGGAGTTCTCCCCGGTGTCTTCACTGATATTTAGCCCTCAACAAACACTTAAAAACAGCTGATCGGGTCATTATCCCATTACTGTTTGTCGGACTTCGCTGGCAGCAAATTGGCTGCTGCATCCCCTACTTTACAGCTATGAAGCATTGGCTCTAAAGTGCTTTGGGATGCCCCGGGTTAGTGAGTGGTGCTAAATAAATGCTTTTAAGCCGGTTAATATATAAAACTTTTTTAAAAATCCAGTATTAATGAGATGAGCTGTTACTGAATTGTAACCATGTTTTATTTGAAGCCGCATTTAGCACATGAAAATAATATTTTTCAGAGGCTCCGCTGCTGCCAATGTAGTTTGTCAGTACTGCCAAGTTATTCTACTGTTCATATACATTCGATGGAGAAAGTTGTATATTGGGACCTGGAAAGGTAATTAATGTTCATCTGGGGGAAAAAAGTTATGTGGAGTATAAACACCAACACAGACTAGTAGGGCCGAATGGCCTGTTTCTGCACTGTATATTCAATGTAATTTTATGTTTTGTTTTCCACTTTTTCCCCCTTTTTTGTTACTTCTGCTGGTCTCGTGGGGGCTGCCAGCTGTCCAGTAATAAATGAGTGAGCTTAGACAGTGAATGCCAGCAAGTGATTTGACTGTTGAGGGGATTATAGTCAAGTCTGATTTTTGTTCTCACTCTGTGGACAAACACTTTCTACCAGCAGTTGCTGAGCAGCAGCGAGATGTGGAAACACTAGCTGGTGGGTCCCCTCCATGTTTTAGAGGTGCTGCGGCAAACTGTAGTGATTCTGGTACTAGCCAGATGAGATCAGCTGACATATCTGATCAACTCTGGAACCAACTCCCACCAGACCTTGTGGCTCAGTTCATCTCCAAGTCATGCATTTAGCCATTACTAACTACATCAGCAATGATAACAGAATTTGAAAATTACTACTACATACCCTGAGGAGTTGCTAAATATAAGCTTGGAGGTGGCGAGCTATAGAAGAGGTAGAGGAGCCTGCAGCCAAACATCAAGGCCTGTCAGGCAATGAGCCATAAGGAAACCCAGTGGAGGATTGCCAGGCAGTTCTGGTGGCCATATGGTGAGGAACGTGCAAGCAGGCATTACAAATGTAAGACACAGATTCCTCTCGCTCTCTCCCCCTTATTTTTCATGTTTTGAGGTGATTGTACAAAATTAAACAAGGTGACAAATACTGATTTGGCTGACATTGGGTAACCCAGTCCAGGCAAAGGATAAAATTCATGACTTCTGGTCTTCATGTACCACACCACGCGTTGTATTTCCTTGAGAGTAGGCGTGCGATCCAGACTTTTCATTATGTAACCAGCCTTTAGGAAGTGCACAAGAGGAGCTGATGGTGACCTGTCACCAGTGTTTTGCATACTCTTTGTAGGAGAAGCAGATAACAACATTTGCTCAGTGATATTACATGACAAGTGAAACTCCGATAACAAATTTGGTGTGATTTCAACTTTGGACTGAAAATGACCAGTCAGCAGTCCATAACTTGAACCTAGAAATTGGGACAAGCTGAATCTCTTGAATTTCCTCTTCATGCTCCTCCCTTCTTTAATCTTGTCATAGTTTCTATATTCATTTGTACGTTGTGTCAACTGCGCCATTTTGTTCTTGTATAGGATGGTCCACTGACTGCCTGCAGGAGTGGGGCTTTTTTATACGGCTGGCAATTCCTAGTATGCTTATGATGTGTATTGAATGGTGGACATACGAAATTGGAATTTTCCTTGCAGGTAAATAAGCTAACATCTCCTCTCAAAAACCCATGACTCATTTTATTAAATAAGGAGTGTAAACCTTTTTGTTAGGCATACTCGACTTCAAATTTCTGGTGAAATAATTGACAGCACAAATATAACGCAAATAGGACAACTTGCATTTATAAAGCACCTTTTTACCTAGCAAAATCTCCCAAGGCCATTCACACGAATGTTATCAAACAAAATTGGACACCGAGCCACCTATGGAGGTATTAGAACAGGTGACCAAAAGCTTGAACAAAAAGGTAGGATTTAAGCAGCATCTTAAAGGAGGAAAGAGGTAGAGAAGCCGAGTGGTTTAGGGAGGGAACCCCAGAGCTTGGGAGACAAAGCAACTAGCAGAGAATAGAATTGGGATTAGGAGATTCCACAATCTGGGAGTAATATTGGAGTTTGTCACCATCAGTGTTTAGATGATGGGGTGAGGCAACATCAAAAACAAGCAAATGATTGGGTGATATCATGAGTACTCTGTACTGTTCTGGTCAAACCACAACAGATATGCAACTTCTGGAGGTGGTGCAGAATAATGAGTGATTTGAAGTTGTAAAAGGGATGGTTTTTGAGGAAAACCTTAAAAGAAACTCTATCTCTGCTCCACAGATGAGAGAAAAAACATTATATTTATATAGCACTTTTAATATTCTAAAACATCCCAAGGTGTTTCACAGGAGTGTGTTAAAACCCAAATCTGACAGAGCCACAAGCCAGTATTAGGGCAGATGGTCAAATGCTTGGTTCAAAGGGGTAAGTTTTAAGGAGCTTTTAAAAAGAGGAGAGGTAGGGAGGGAATTCCAGAGCTTAGGAGCTGCCAATGGGTGGAGCGATTAAAATCAGGGATGTACAAGAGGCCAGAGTTAGATGAGTGCAGAGATCACAGAATTGTACAGTGCAGAAGGAGGCCATCTCGGAGGGTTGTAGGGCTGGAGGAGTTTAAAAAATTGGGGAGGGGCAGTGCCATGGAGGGATTTGAAAACCAGGATGAGAATTTTAAAATCATGGCATTACTTAACCAGGAGCCAAGTTAAGTCAGTGAGCACAGGAGCGAGCAGAGAATGGACTTTGCTGTAGAGTTTTGGTTGACCTCAAGTTTATGGAGGATAGAATATGGGACAAGCTAGGAGCGTGTTGGAATAGTCAAGTCGAGAGGTAAAAAAGACATGAAGGGTTTCAGTGGCAGGTGAACTTAACAAGGCTAGAGTTGGGCAATGTTAGAGGTGGAAATAGGCAGTCTTAATGGTGCGTATATATGTCAGAAGCTCATCTCGGTCAAATACAACACAAAGTTGCAAATAGTCAGGTTCAGCCTCAGTCTGGATGAGGGGTGGAGTTGATAACTAAGGAAAGGAGTTTGGAGAGGTGACTAAAGACAAGGGGCTGAATTTTACACCCCCACCCCAAAGAGCAGGATGGTGGCTGGGGAAGTAGCGTAAAATGGAGCTGGAGGCTCTGGGAGCCCTTCCTGGCCTACTCCCGCCTCTGCCGCCACTTTACACAGGGCGGTGGCGGCGGAAAATGGCCTGCCCACCCCACCAGACCAATCAAGACCCTTAAGTGTCCACTTAAGGGCCTTTGCCTGCCTCCACGGGGATTTTACCCATGGCTAGTCAGGCGGTCAAGCCCAAAAAGAGCCGTCTGTTAAAAGCAGGCGGCTTTCTGACGTCCTTGGGGGGAGGGGGGGGGGTGGGGAATGGGGCCCTCATGATCGGGTACCCTGTGCCTGATGGAGGACCGTTCTAATTGGGGCATCAGAGACAGTGGAGAAGTTGAGAGCGAGTGGTGAATTAAATTTGGGTCTCGTCAGCCTATGTGTGAAAACTGATGCGGTGTTTTCGGACAGTTGGGGGAGCTTTGTGTATATAAAATATTAAAAGGCTTACATAAGATAAACCCTGAATTTTTTTTTAAAAAGTGTAAGACCAAATATAAATTCATGAAAAAATATTTTAAATGGCACCTCGCGATAGATGATGTGTCTGGAATAATTTGCCAGGCAGGGTAGATGGGTTGTGTTTAAGCCCAACTCCAGTGATTTATGCTGCACTGGCAGAGATACCATCCCCTCCCACAGGTGGATATAAAAAAAACCTTGTTATTCTGGAGAAAAGCAGGGGAGTTCTCCTCAGTTGCCTGGTTGACATGTATCCCTGAACCAACATCACTGAAGTAAACTGACTATCTAGTCATTATTGAATTGTTGTTTGTGGGAGGTGGTTGTGCATAAATTAACTGCTTCATCTTCTACATTACAACAGTGACGACACCAAAAAAAAGTACTTTGGCTAGAAAGCGCTTTGGGGTGTGCGGAGGTGGATGGTGGTATATAAAGGCACATCTTTATATTTTTCTTGCTTTGACATTTCTCACATTATTGAAGTCTGGCTGCACTGTTTCCTTTTCACAGGACTAGTTAATGAAGTAGAACTTGGAGCCCAGGCCATTATTTATCAAGTTTTATCAGCAGCATACATGGTAAGGCTGGCATTTCATTGAGACTACAAACACACCTGCTTCACCATATCTTTTATACTAGAAATTGCGCTTCCAAATAGAATGTAGAGCTGCATAGTTTCTTTTTTTAGGTTTGTAATGCTCTAACCATCAAAACCTCTCTCAACACTTGCTGAATTACTTTTCAATTTAAAACAGGCAATGGCATATAGGCCATGCAACACAAAACGGATTATTTGGTGTGACTTGTAGCACCTTGTACCCAGTTACTGCTATTGTTTCTAGCTCCTACTTATTGTGCTCTGGCAAAACACTAGTGCATTTTCTAGCTAAAGCTTGTCAAAAGCAATCAGTTGGTATCCTGTTTCATTTTGCCCCTCTCCCAAGCACAACCACTGAGACCAAATTACCACTGCTGCCAACATAGCACAGCATGGACTAGGAATCTAGCCTGGGTCCTTTATGGTGCAGTACCATACCAGATTGCATATTTATACAGTAGACTGAAGAAGCAAAAGTGATCCATAACAGGAGGAATAATAGGAAGAAAATTAAGTATTCTAGAATTACTGTCATGATGTTGTTTGCCCTGCAGATTCCTCTCGGATACAGTGTGGCTGTAAGTGTTTGTGTGGGGAATGCTTTGGGTGCCGGAAACCCAGAGCAGGCTAAAACCAGTGCCAGAGTTGCTCTGTGGTGTGCTGGTGAGTTCTTGGTTTATAACTTATGACATTGTTGTTCAGTTACTTGTCTGCAAACTACAAAAGGGAGTTAGATATATACTTTTTTTTAAAAAAAAGGTAAGATTTGCAGAGCTATGGGGAAGGGAGAGTAATTGGGAGCTCCTTCAGAGAACTGGCACAGGTACAAAGGGTTGTATGGCTCAAATAATGTAACCCTTCACCACAATCCTTCAATTTCTTATGTTTTTTTTTGTAAGCCCCACATTTCCTATTCCCTTTTCTAAAGGAGTTGACTCTTTGTGCACTATTCTATGGCTACTGGTTGCTCTTACCATCTCTCTCAATTGATCTTTCCTCATGGCAGCCACAGACCTGTCATTTGACTGAGTCTGGATGGAGGATGCATAGAGCTGAACCAATCCTACCTCGTCTGACATACACACATGTATGCTGCTCAGAGGGATTGCTGGATAGTGATCAGGAGAAATAATTCTGTCTGATAGTCACCTTCCTAACCCATGGGGTGCCAAGGTCAGTTCTTGCTCCCCTTCTGCCACGTCAGCAGAGATGGGCACGTTCAGCACACATAGGTCTCTTATTCTGATCAAGTTTTACTGATGATCTGTGTGTCTTTATCATCTGATGGATGCAACTTTATCTCAAAGGCAGAGTGGTTTAGCAATACAATTAATGATATATTTAAATAATTATTTGAAGAGAAGATTGAGAGGAGGTTCGATAGGGCTGTTCAAAATCATGACCGGTTGAGACATAGTGGACAGAGAGAAACTGTACCCATTGGCAGAAGTAGTCAAGAACTAGAGGACACTGATTCCACCACCCCCTCAATCAGGGCTTTCAAGAGGGAGCTGGATAAGCCCTGAAGGAAAAAAAATTTGCAGCGCTCAGTGAAGACTGGGGGAGTGGGGCTAGTTAAATTGCTCTTGCAGAGAGCCTGGATGGACTGAATGGCTTCCTACTGTGCTGTACCCATTCTATGATTCTATAACAGTCATGGCTCTACGTGCATGTTATATACAAACCTTGCTTCCTGTTATTGTAATATTTTCTTGTCAACATTTACCACTGTAACTTAATGTCGTCATTTCCCATGTAATTTTGATGTCTCAATGCAATGCACAATCTTGTCAGTAGGTGGTTACATGGGGTGAGTATCTGGAGTCTTCCTCCTAAGCTCAGTTGCCATCTTTTGTGTGTGCCCATGTCCCATCGTACCTGTACTAGCTCTCTGAAGGAGCTCTCAATTAATCCCACTCTCTGTACTTTCCCCAAGCCCTGCAAATGTTTCCTTTAAATTTATATCCAATTTCCCCTTTTGAAGTTGATCACTGAATTTGCTTCCACCACCTTTTTCAGGTAATGCATTCCAGATAATCATAACTAATAGCTTTTCATAAAAATAATTATTCTCTTCCCCCTCCCCCCAATTTTTTTTTTTTGTTGCCAGTTATCTCAAACCTCAGGTCACTGATCCTCCGACCAGTGGAAACAGTTTCTCCCCATCAACGTCCCTCGTCATTTTAAGGAGAATAATCCCAGCTTCTCCAATCCCTTTACATAACTGAATTTCTTCATCCCTGGAGCCACTCTGATGACACTGGAGCTAGTACAAGTAAACGGATTGAAGAAATATATTTGCAAAAGAACATGAGAATTCCACATCTTCTAGTTTAGATATTTAGAAACTTCTGAGCTGCAGTTTTATTTGGGAATTTCCTGGAGCTTTAAATCTCTCTCTCTCTTTGGCCTCCTTATCTCGAGAGACAATGGATACGCGCCTGGAGGTGGTCAGTGGTTTGTGAAGCAGCGCCTGGAGTGGCTATAAAGGCCAATTCTAGAGTGACAGGCTCTTCCACAGGTGCTGCAGAAAAATGTGTTTGTCGGGGCTGTTACACAGTTGGCTCTCCCCTTGCGCCTCTGTCTTTCTTTTTTCCTGCCAACTACTAAGTCTCTTCGACTCGCCACATTTTAGCCCCGTCTTTATGGCTGTCTGCCAGCTCTGACGAACGCTGGCAACTGACTCCCACGACTTGTGATCAATGTCACAGGATTTCATGTCGCGTTTGCAGACGTCTTTAAAGTGGAGACATGGACGGCCGGTGGGTCTGATACCAGTGGCGAGCTCGCTGTACAATGTGTCTTTGGGGATCCTGCCATCTTCCATGCGGCTCACATGGCCAAGCCATCTCAAGCGCCGCTGACTCAGTAGTGTGTCAGGGAGATGTTGGCCGCCTCGAGGACTTCTGTGTTGGAGATACGGTCCTGCCGCCTGATGCCAAGTATTCTCCGGAGGCAGCGAAGATGGAATGAATTGAGACGTCGCTCTTGGCTGACATACGTTGTCCAGGCCTCGCTGCCATAGAGCAAGGTACTGAGAGCACAGGCCTGATACACTCGGACTTTTGTGTTCCGTGTCAGTGCACCATTTTCCCACACTCTCTTGGCCAGTCTGGACATAGCAGTGGAAGCCTTTCCCATGCGCTTGTTGATTTCTGCATCTAGAGACAGGTTACTGGTGATAGTTGAGCCTAGGTAGGTGAACTCCTGAACCACTTCCAGAGCGTGGTCGCCAATATTGATGGATGGAGCATTTCTGACGTCCTGCCCCATGATGTTCGTTTTCTTGAGGCTGATGGTTAGGCCAAATTCATTGCAGGCAGCCGCAAACCTGTTGATGAGACTCTGCAGGCACTCTTCGGTGTGAGATGTTAAAGCAGCATCGTCAGCAAAGAGGAGTTCCCTGATGAGGACTTTCCGTACTTTGGACTTCGCTCTTAGATGGGCAAGGTTGAACAACCTGCCCCCTGATCTTGTGTGGAGGAAAATTCCTTCTTCAGAGGACTTGAACGCATGTGAAAGCAGCAGGGAGAAGAAAATCCCAAAAAGTGCGGGTGCGAGAACACAGCCCTGTTTCATGCCACTCAGGATAGGCACGGTGTGGCTTTCGTGCAAAGAGATCGACCGTTGACATGCTGTTCTCCCTTCGTCAGATACAGGAGAAATGCCGTGAACAACAGATGCCCCTCTATATTGCTTTCATTGATCTCACCAAAGCCTTTGACCTCGTCAGCAGACGTGGTCTCTTCAGACTACTAGAAAAGATTGGATGCCCACCAAAGCTACTAAGTATCATCACCTCATTCCATGACAATATGAAAGGCACAATTCAACATGGTGGCTCCTCATCAGAGCTTTAAATCATATTTATGAATATCATGCATCCCTTTTTAATTGGGAATTTCATGTGGGTCTATTTCAACAGGGTGCTGTGCTTTGCTGATCGCTGTGATTCTGGCAGCCGTAAAGGATGTAGTGGGTTATATCTTTACCACTGACAAGTTAGTAAAATAAATTTTACAAACTGTAAAAACTTGTCTGTATGTACTTTACAAAGTGAATTTACAAATATCTCCATTCCAACACCTGTCTCTTTCTCTTAGAGAAATTATTCAATTGGTTGCACAACTAGATCCATTAATTGCTGCTTACCACTTTTTTGATGCCATAACTGTGAGTATTTTGTTTTTAAAAGTTTCAGAATAAAAGCTGTGTTCAAAATGTATTATTTTTCAGGTATTTAAACATTGTTTATATACTAAATGTAAGCTGTCCTTCAACGCCTTGTCTAATTCTCAATGTGTGAGTTTAGACTGTGGGTGTCATCAGCCTATTCACCTGTTGAGATCATCACAGCTGAGTTTGACCTTTGTCTACACACACTGTCCATACTTGCAGTCCATCCATGCTCACATGCTCACCAGCACCTTCCCTAGGGCAATTGGTGATGGGCAATAAATGCTGGTCTTGCCAGCAACGCCCACATCCCATGAAAAAAAAAAAATGCTTACCAAGAGTTTGAACCCAGGACCACTGAGACCAATTGTGCCACTCCTACTGCTGTCCTGGCTGAGATCTGCTAATGCAATACTGACCAGACATCAATGCTGGAACCTTCCTAGCCTGAGAAGGCATTCAGCTATTTCAAGGCTTTTTAAAAAAAAAAAAAAGTTTGTTCAGATTCTTTGGCAATTTATCTTTTTACTTGCATTTGACTATGTTAATGAGCAATGTTGTAAATGCTGGAGCCATTGTGTAAATGACTACATAAGTTTGTGTAGATTAAAATTCATTTCAACTTTTTTGCTGCTTCATTCAATACAGGATGAAGAACTGGTAACATGCACCTTGTGCTCTTGTTGTCTCAGGGTGCTACCAGCTGCTTCCAACCCTACTAATTCTAGGCTCATACTTGTGTGATCTCTGAAGTAAGACCCATGCTATTAAGGAACACTTATGTTGTTCCATCTTTGTTCTGCCTCATGGTCTCTTCCATGTTGGTGGTGGATACTGGCGGAGTCAGACACGGGGTGGCACATGAGCTGTCCATACCAGAGGAGTTGGGAATGATCAACCAACTGGGACAGCAGTGATTGATTAGTCAGTTTGCATTCAGTCTCGCTTAAGATTTTTTTTCTGAGCCTTTTCCCTTTAACGTGCAAAGCGATTTAGAATTTGTTTAGACTTTGACACTTATCCATATTGAAATATGGCTCAGATATGGGCATATTACTAAGGCATTGTAGAGCCATACAGTGAGATTGAGATTTGAGCTCGATCTCGACACGAGAGCGAGCATTTCTTGTGGACCTCAAGTTATGTGTGTATATGGCAGTCAAGAAACCCATTCCCATTTGAGGAGATTGTGCTACTCGTGGAAGTGAATTGTGGCACTGATTCCACTCTGTCAGATGGATCATCACCTTTTATGAAGATAACTGAGACAATGTTCTATGCCAGTGATTGCACATTTGTCTTGTTCCAGCTGACCTGGAGACCAAGGCAAATCTTGGTCAAAGATTCATAGAGCTTTGGTCAGGGTGTCTACAATTAGAGCCAAGGCCACAGTCTTGTCAGTAAAATCCAGATCTGTCTGCAATGGGCATTGTCTAGGCCAAACTCTCATTTCAGTTGTTGACCTGATGTAGTCAGCACCTGGCAGATTAAGGTTGGGGCAAGAACACAGCCTTGGCATATTTAAACTCAAAAGGCTCATTAAACATTGTCAATATGAACCCCACTGCTGGTGTGGACATAAGGCTCTCTAATGAGTTATTTAATTTTAGTAGGAATACCTGAAGATTGTAACAGGAGCATTCTGGAAAACTGAATTATGTGCCTAATATATTCTACTTGCCTGCTCTACAGTGTGTGAATGCTGGAGTGGTAATAGGATCTGGGAGACAAAAACTGGGAGCCATCGTCAATCTAATTGTGTTCTATGCAATTGGTTATCCCATTGGAATATCACTGATGTTTGCAGCAAAACTTGGCATCGTGGGTAGGATTTTATTTTGAATGTACTATAATTTTACTTTCTGTAAGCTGTCTTTTATTTCTGCTCTTCCTAAATGCCTTATTTTGGCGATTATGCAGTCTGGCAATTTGATCCCTTTGTCAGGGCTGAGTTATTTTATTTCAACTGGGACAGTGATAAGGGTGTTACAACTGGTAACTGCACCATTGGGTTGGGGGAAGAGATCTCTCACCCGATCACGATCCTGTGAATGCTTCTAGGGTTTACATTCAGGTTGATGACCTGAACTCAGAATTCTGGACTTTCTGATGAAACGTCATCAGCCTGAAATGTTAACTCTGTTTCTCTCTCACTCGCTGAGTATTTCCAGTATTTTCTGTTTTGCTTTCAGATTTCTGGCATCTGCAGTATTTTGCATTTTATATGCTTCTGGATGCTGGGATCAGGATCCTGCCAACACTCACTGCCTAGACTTGTACATGACTCTGCAAGGTGCCAAAGGGCAGCAGGTACTTGTGGCTACAGTAGTGCAGTGGATACTGGATTCGCAATCTAAAGGCTGAGAGTTCAAATCTCACGATACCAAGTTGTAATAATAAATAAAATTAGGAAAATCCTATTTCGACTGACTCCAGTCCCATGTGCTATGTGGTTGAATCTTGATGCCCTCTGGAATGGGGCAGTCACTTAATTCATCAAACAATTGCCAAAGAAGAAGGTGGGCCACTTTCTCAAAGCAATTGGATGTGACTAATAAATGTGGTCTTGTCAGTGCCACATCATGAGAATAAACGTCAAAAATAAACCAAGTAGAGAAACGGAGAAAACAGCCCAGATAGAAAGTTTACAGGATTGTGTACTCTGTTCACTGTAGCCTTAATGTTTTTGCAGGTCTTTGGTCTGGGATGTTTACAGCTGTTGTTGTGCAAGGGATCTTTTTCCAGACAGTGGTTTTTAAAATGAACTGGAAGAAAGCATCTGACCAGGTAAAAGCAGCGAATGGAAATTAGTTACTCTAACTTTTGAGAATATATGTATTATTTTTGTTATCCTGCCTTTTCCCCCTTGTTTCCTCATGCCACACACAACAACCTGGTCTAAAGTCTGGATGTATTGCCAATGACGTTCCTGCCGATCAAACCACTGCAAAGTGTTTGACAGAGGCAGAGAGTTGCTGTTTGGTTTCCAGTGGGAAAACACCAGGTTGCTGTAGCTCAGTTTGTAGCACTCTCTCCTCTGAATCAACAGTTTGGGGACACTCCCAGTGCAGCGCTATCAGAGGTGCTGTCTTTTGGATGAGATGTTAAACCAAGGCCCCATAAGTGCTGTTGCATGGATGTTAAAGATCCCATGGGCATGATTTTGAAAAAGAGCAGGGGAGTAATCGCTGGCATTCTGGCCAATATTTATCCCTCAACTGGCAGAACTCCTAAAAACAGGTTACCTGGGTCATTGTCTCATTGCTAATTGTGGGAGCTTGCTGTGCTGAAAATTGGCTGCAGCATTTCCTGCATTCTTCTTCTTCTTTAGCCTCCTTGTCTTGAGAGACAATGGGTAAGCACCTAGAGGTGGTCAGTGGTTTGTGCAGCAGCGCCTGGAGTGGCTATAAAGGTTAATTCTAGAGTGACAGGCTCTTCCACAGGTGCTGCAGATAAAATTGGTTGCCGGGGCTGTTACACAGTTGGCTCTCCCCTTGCACTTCTGTCTTTTTTCCTGCCAACTACTAAGTCTCTTCGACTCGCCACTCTTTAACCCCGCCTTTATGGTTGTCCGCCAGCTCTGGCGATCACTGGCAACTGACTCCCACGACTTGTGATTAATGTCACAGGACTTCATGTCACGTTTGCAGATGTCTTTAAAGCGGAGACATGGACGGTCTGATACCAGTGACGAGCTCGCTGTACAATGTGTCCTTGGGGATCCTGCCAGCTTCCTTGCGGTTCACAAGGCCAAACCATCTCAAGTGCCGCTGGCTCAGTAGGATGTATATGCTGGGGATGTTGACCGCCTCGGACATCTGTGTTGGAGATACGGTCCTGCCACCTGATGCCAAGGATTCTCTGGAGGCAGCGAAGATGGAATGAATTGAGACGTCGCTCTTGGCTGACATACGTTGTCCAGGCCTCACTGCAGTAGAGCAAGGTACTAAGGACACAGGCTTGAAACACTCGGACTTTTGTGTTCCGTGTCAGTGTGCCATTTTCCCACACCGTCTTGGCCAGTCTGGACATAGCGCATGGGAAAGGCGTCCGCTGCTTGTCGATTTCTGCATCGAGAGACAGGTTACTGGTGATAGTTGAGCCTAGGTAGGTGAACTCTTGAACCACTTCCAGAGCGTGGTCTCTGATCTTGATGGATGGAGCAGTTCTGACGTCCTGTCCCATGATGATCATTTTTCTTGAGGCTGATGGTTAGGCCAAATTTGTTGCAGGCAGCCGCAATCCTGTCTGAGTCTCTACAGACACTCTTCTGTGTGGGATGTTAATGCAGCATCATCAGCAAAGAGGAGTTCCCTGATGAGGACTTTCTGTACTTTGGTCTTCGCTCTAAGATGGGCAAGGTTGAACAACCTGCCATATAATTTTGTGTGGAGGGATGTTCCTCCTTTTGAAGACTTGAGCACTTGTGAGAGCAACAGTGAGAAGAAGATCCCAAACAGTGTAGGTGCGAGAACACAGCCCTGTTTCACGCCACTCAGGATAGGAAAGGGGTCTGATGAGGTGCCGCTATGCTGAATTGTGCCTTTAATATTGTCATAGAATGAGGTGATGATACTTAGTAGCTTTGGTGGACATCCAATCTTTGCTAGTAGTCTGAAGAGACTGCGTCTGCTGACTAGGTCAAAGGCTTTGGTGAGATCTATGAAAGCAACGTAGAGGGGCATCTGTTGATCGTGGCATTTCTCCTATAGCTGGCGAAGGGAGAACAGCATGTCAGCAATGGTGGATCTCTCTGCTCGAAAGCCACACTGTGCCTCAGGGTAGACACGCACAGCCAGCTTCTGGAGTCTTTTTAAAATGACTCGAGCAAAGACGTTCCCCACTATGCTGAGCAGGGAGATTCCATGGTAGTTGTTGCAGTCACCGTGGCCACCCTTGTTCTTAGAGGGTTATGATATTGGCATCGCGCATGTCCTGTGGTACTGCTCCCTCATTCCAGCACAGGCAAAGCAGTTCATGGAGTGCTGAGAGTATAGCAGGCTTGGCACTCTTGATTATTTCAGGGGTAATGCCGTCCTTTCCAGGGGCTTTTCCACTGGCCAGAGAATCAATGGTATTACTGAGTTCAGATTTTGTTGGCTGTTCGTCCAGCTCATCCATGACTGGCAGGGACTGGGCTGCATTGAGGGCGGTATCAGTGACAACATTTTCCCTGGAGTACAGTTCTAGGCAGTGCTCTGCCCAGCGGTCCATTTGCTTGCATCGGTCAGTGATCATTTCCCTGATTTAGATTTGAGTGGGGCGATCCTCTTGATGGTTGGCCCAAAAGCTCTCTATGCCATCATATGTTCCTCTGATGTTTCCGGTGTCGGAGGCCAGCTGAATACGACTGCATAGGTGTTGCCAGTAGTCATTTGCACAGCGCCTGGCTGTTCTTCGTGCAGTGCTTTTGGCTGCTTTAAGAGCTACAGATGTTAACTCGCTGGGGGTTTCTTGTAGTTGTGCAGTGTGCTTAGCAGGTTCCAGCTCTTCAAATTGAGATTGAAACCGGTCTGCATTCTGCTTAACGCGTTTGCCAAAGGTGGGCATTGCTGAGTCATAGATGGCATCCCTGATGTAGGCCCACTTCGTCTCTGCATCCCCTGCAGGAGTGTTTTGAAAGGCTTTTTCAAGTTTATTTTGAAACTTGTGTAACAGCTATGGATAAGAAATTCTATTAGTGTTGTGCGGGCGGCCCTTCTGCTTGGAGTGATGGAGCTTCTTCGGTTTAAGTCTAACTTCCCTGCACACCAGGGAGCGGTCAGTGTCGCAGTCTGCACTGTGGAAGCTGCGTGTGATTTGGACACTGTTTATAGAGGCTCGCCTTGTGACTGAGGTCCAGCTGGTGCCAACGACATGATCTTGGGTGTCTCCATGAAACCTGGTGACGGGGTTTAGTATGAAGGAACGAGTTGGTGATGCAGAGGTTGTAATAGGTACACAACTCCAGCAGTCTCTGTCCTTTCTCATTCATCCTTCCAATGCCATAGCGTCCAAGGCAGGAGGGCCATGAGTCATGGTCGGCTCCAACCCTAGCGTTAAAGGCCCCCAGCAGGAACAAATGTTCGGTATTGGGAATGCTACTAATGATGATATGAAGTTTCTCATAGAGCTGGTCTTTAACTTCAGGTGGGGAGCAGAGTGTTGGAGCATAGATGCTGAGTAGGTGTACTGGACCAGAGGCGGTGAACAGTCGGATGGACAGTATGCGTTCCGAGCCATTTGAAGGTGGCTCTATCGTGCTGAGCAAAGCGTTTCTGATGGTGAAGCCCACTCCGTGCTGTCTTGGTTATTCAGGATCCCTACCCTGCCAGAAGAAGGTGTAGTCTTGCTCTTGGAGATCTGCGCAGGGAGGCGTGTCTCCTGAAGTGCTGCAATGTCCACATTGAGTCTGAGCTCGTTGTTAATGATGGCGGTATTCCGAGAGTCATTGATTTCCTACATTACAACAGTGATTACACTTCAAAAGTGCTTCATTGGCTCTGAGATATCCTGAGGCTGTGAAAGGTGTTTAATGAATTATGTCTTTTTTTTTTCTTGGTACCACCTTCATTCTACAACAGTGAAGCTCTGCAACAAATAGAACATGTAAAATGCTCCTTTTTAAAGAAGGGATTCAAAAAAAAAGTCCCAAACAATTCAGTCCAGATGCTGCTAAGTTAGCTGCTGGCCTCTGGTGCTTGGGTTTAAGTGCAGCTTAGACTGATGGACAGGCGCCTGGCAGCCCATGTAGCAGTGCTCAGGCAGAAATAAGGACATTCTAAATTCAGAACACTTTGAGATTTGCTCTGCCAGCTAATTTGAAATGCCAGCTTCCACCAAAATTAACGGAACCGCTTACAGGGTACATATGGAGCACCACATAGTAGATGTCACTGGAGTAGCACCAAAGAACAAAAATGCTGTTTTTCTTAGCTGTCAGAGCAATTCAGTTTTACCTTCCTGCCTGAATGGGAATGGAACCAAATTCAGTAATCCCTTTCAAAAGGGAATTGGATAAATACTTGAAAGGGAAAAATTTGCAGAGCTACGTGGGAACGAGTAGGGATAAATTGGGTAACCCTGTCAAAAACCCAGCACAGGTGCAATGGGCTGAATGGTCATCTTTGGTGTTAATCATTCTATGATTCTAACAATTGGCAGATAGCTTTTGATTTTTAAAATAATACAGTTGGTGGGGGTTCAGGAAGTCGTCTCTTCCAGGTACTTCCTTCTGCTTTTAATGAAGGTCTTGTGCTTTATTTTAAAGGCGCTGGTTAACGCGGGTGTGAAGAATGATGTGGATGCTTCAGACAGCCCCTGTGGTGACCAAACTGAAAACATTTTGACAGGTATCGAGAATTTTATGTCCACGTCAAATCACTCTCTAGTTAACAAAGCCAAGCATCTCTCTGCACCAACAGAACCATAAATCCATTTCTTTATAAACAGATCATGATTCTGCTACATAAAGCACATAGGAAGCCATTTCATAGTGTACAAAGAATAAGTTAATGAAAATTTAGCTGATCAGAAATAAAATAAAACATTTATCAATGCATAAGCATTAAGTAAAGTTGATATTTTTCATATGAAAAGTAAGAACTGGGGGTGAGATGAAAACTAGGGGCCATAAATGTGATAATCACTAATAAATCCAATAGGGAATTCAAGAGAAATGTCTTTACCCAGAGAGGGGAGGGGTGATGCATCAACATTTCTAAGTGTACAATGATACTGTAGTGGATGAGGAACCTTGTACTGGTCCATAAACAGGAGGCCAAGAATTTAGTTTGCTCACCCCATTCTGCAATTGCTCCACCTCCTGTTTGTGGATCTGGTAGCTTTACTGATATGATCATATAAACTAGGAGCAGGAGTAGGTTATTCGGCCCCTCGAGCCTGGTCCACTATTCTACAAGATCATGGCTGATCTGTTTGTGGACACAACTCTACTTTCCTGCCTACCCCCGATACCATTTGAATCCTTTGTTTGTCAAGAATCAATAGTCATAATGACTTCTTCCTAGGAATTTGGCCCACTGGTACAATAAGTAACTTGTAAATGAAAACCAGATTGAAGTATTTTGTTACCTCCCAGACCTGACGATCCTCCCATCTTCTACTCTCCATAAACCTGGTCATCCAAAACACTGCTGTCCATCCTTGCTCGCAGACCCACATTTGCTCCTGGTTAAGAGACGCCTCAATTTTAAAATTCTCATCCTTGTTTTTAAATCCCTCCATGGCCTCATCCCTCCCTATCTGTGTAATCTCCTTCTGCTCTACAAACCTCCAAGATCTCTTCACTCTTCCAATTCTGGAATCTTGAGCATCCCTGATTTTGATTGCTCCATCGTTGGTGGCTGTGCCTTCAGCTGCCAAGGCCTGTAGCTCTGGAATTTCTTCCCTAAATCTCTCCACCTCTCTAACTTTTTTCTTCATTTTAGGAAGCTCCTTAAAACCCACCTCTTTGACCAAGCTTTTGGTCACCTGTCCTAATATCTCCTTGGCTCGGTGTCAAAGTTTGTTTGCTCCTGTGACGTGCCTTGACATTAAAGGCGAATTTTTGTTTTGCAGAAAACATTGAGGGATTGGACAACAGCACTGATCTAGAACAACTGATTGAGTCCAGTACAAGAGAAGCTAGTGTTACGGTTGTGCACATTTTGCCCATGAAGCAACTGATCATTCGTCGTGGCCTAGCCTTCCTATCAGGACCAATTATACTGGCAATTGGACTCGCGATACGTTTTACTGTTGCAGTGGATGTGTAGACCCCAAAGAGCTTGGCAGAGACAAGAGAGAGATTCAGGTTATTTCCTGCAGCATGAGGAACAGTGGGCGTGTCAGTTTGATCCAAAAGAAAAATAAAAGTCATGGAACATGACTGCTGCTAAAAAGACTAGACTGTCTCATAATTTAAGTACCCAACTGTTGTACCTGCAGAATCCAGAAATTGTTCCTTTTATGATGGACAAAGGTGATAGTTTCTTAATCTTTTCTCTGTCATAATGCTGTCCTGAAACATTTGTGCACTTTTTGTTGTCTTGCGAGGTTAGTGGAAAAGATTGAATCTGAATGATATCTACTGAAGATCAACTATGCAGAGCCAACTGGAGTCTAATCATAGTTTCATCTTTTCAAAAGCTTTATTGTTGAGTGTAAAAATAAAAAATAAAAATTTCTCCCACCTTAAGGATTGCTTGTGTGTCTCTCTGTCTCCCAAGTTTTAGTGGTCATCGGGCACAGTTCCCTTATCTTGTGATATTTATGTTTGAAAAATTACCCTAGTATATGCAATATTAAATCCACAGGAGCCATTTGAAATACATTCCATTAATTACTGCCTTTATACTGTATAATTAAGGTTAATGGTGTAGCTTGCTGTGGAATTCACCCAGTTCACATTGCAAGGTGGATTTCATAGCACTGGCATAATTGGCTGAACATCAGTTTTCTGTAAACCTTCCTTCTGTTGTATTTATGTATCAGTAATGAGAAAGCAACAATGCTAGCATGAAAAGATCAGCTGAACTCTCACTTACATTACTGTTCCAGCCTCCAGTTATTTACAAAACTCCATTTAGGTTTTATTGATGCCATTCAATCAGTAATATTATTGGGTTACAGCAAAATCAAAGTAGAAGCAGTCTAGCCAAGATTTAACCTTAGCATTAACACACAATGCACTGCGGTTCGCCTGAATTCTGGCAAGGTAGGTTCCGAAGAAGGCTCACTTAACCGAAACGTTAACTCTGCCTCTCTTTCCACAGATGCTGCCAGACCTGCTGAGTTCCAGCATTTCTTGTTTTTATTTCAGATTTCCAGCATCCGCAGTATTTTGCTTTTATATTAAGGTAGGTTTGTGGTTCTGCATTGAGTGCTGCAAGCAGTGAAAGGTGGGTACTTCCTTGTAGAGAGGAAAGGAAAACCAGTGAGCAAGAGGCACCTCGGACCACTCTGGCACGTCCCCTGATGGTCAATTATCAAAAAAAAGAGACTTGCATTTATATAGCACCTTACATGACCTCAGTGTCCCAAAGTGCTTCACAGCCAATTAAGCACTTTTGAAACGTAGTCACTGTTGTAGGAATCTGACTCCGACAAGAGTGCTACTAACTGAGCCACAGAACACACAATGCCGAATATCAATAGTAGAACTCCAGGACCTGTCTGCCCTCTGTATTGGAGCTGGTGTCTGTCATAGAGAGCAGTTGAGAAAAATAATAAATACATTTTTTAAAAAAAATAAACTTCAATTGATTGAAGTTCAAAAGGAGAGATTCCTTCATTGGAATTTGTTTTCACTTTTCTGGTGTATTTTGCCATGCTGAGGCATTTAGAAAGAGGTTGGCTGGTGAAAGTTACTCCTCTCTAGAGTTGGTGGCAGTGTTCATTTATTTTTTTGAATTGTGTCCCTTTCCTACTCTGTCCCTTAGCATGTAACCTCTCATAACTGCACATCCTTTTTCTTCTTCATTGCCAGAAACCAAATGCCTCCTGCAGAAGAACAGCAGACTGTGTAGCTTGCTTTCCAATGTCTGTCAATGCCACTCTGGGCCAGTTGTCATGAGGTATGCACCAGTAGAGGCTACTTGTCCAATTTTTCCCTACTCCATGTAGAGAGATGGTCAGACTTTGCATGGTGGTTCCTTGTGAGGCATGGCTGAGATCAGGAACTTGAAGTGGGGAAAATCCAACCGCCAACTTTGTACTATTGCTTGTGCACTGATCTATCATAGCCCTGCAGAATAATATTTCAGTTTAATGATGGAGTCTGGGGGGAGGGTGGGGGGTGGAAGGAGGAAGGTTGGAGGAAATAACGAAAGGGAGTATGGAGCATTAGCTCCAGCAAGAATGTGTTGGGCCGAATGGCCTGTTTCTGTGCTGTAAATACATTGTAATAACAAAAGGGAAACAAAAATGGAGGGAATGAATGACTATTGAAATCTTCACCATGGTGTGATGCACCATTGACTTGCAATGTTTGTTCTCCTACATGGCAATGTTCTAACCTCTGGCATGCTGTTGAGATGCTAATCAAAGCTGGATGCCTCAGGAGAGGTAGTTAAATTTAGTACACAGCTACCTGGACCTGCAGCAACTCTCCTCCTGCCATGAGTTGAATAAATGTTTTGATCAGCCATCGATAAATTGAGATTAATATATTCTGACTCCAGATTAAACAGTGATAATATGAATTAGCATGATTGGAATTAACACTTCATTTGAATTCATACCATCAGATATACATCCCTGCTAATCATCCAGGTTCAGTCCATGCATTGCAAGGATCTGGGTTTGAGTGGACACAGTTTTGGAGCCCTACCAACAAACAGACCTGTAGTAAATGGGTAGAAAAATGTTAAAACATTTACCAATGCTAGTAGCACGTGGGCTGACCAAAATTGGGTTTAACTATAAATCCCACTCATACGCAGAAAAGTAAACAGCTCAATGATTTCACAATGTGCACCACCAACTGGTCAAGATCATGCTAGACTAATCCAAATTGGAGTTTGTTGCTTCTGTTTTAACAAAGTTACCTTCAAATGCATTGCAATTGAGCTGGTCCATAAAATGGTAAAATGTGGCTTTGCGCCTCTACTTCTACACATGATGAGTCCTCATTCTAACTTGGGTTCAGTAAGGAAAGTCATATGATCTCACGTAAGCCAGAGTCAGGTGTTATGAGAGAGCTAGGAATTGAGTGGGGACATGACTTTATCTTGGCCAGAAATTTCAACTTCACTAAGTCTAAAACAATCGTGAATGCAAAATAGAAAGCATTCATCTCACCTTTCTTGTTTGAAATTAAAATATTCTACTATGATTTCTAAATTTCAACTAAAATGAGGTGTAGCTTCTCACTTTTTCTTCTGTCCATTGTTGAGTCAAATAATTTTGAGGCACTGGATATTTGTATAAATAGGATCAATCTTGGACAAGAATGCAACATATCCCAAGCAACCAAAAAGCAATTCACTTGCATTGTACAAAATGCCAATTATTCAAACCCTCCCTCATTTGCTTCCATTGTACAGAATTCTAAATGGAACAAAACTTCTTTACTCTAGTGACTAACCATTTCCCATTCATTCTCACTGTACCAAATTTTAATGGACCAAAACACCTCCCATTCATTCCCACTGTTTAGGTTTCCATTGTCCTTGCATATAAAATCTCAATCTGAGCATTGTGTTCCCCAGTTAGCTGCTAATGTTTAGCATGCAATGCAGTCAGATTGTTTCTATATTTCATCCTGAGAATATGGAAAAGTTTAAAATCCAATCTTTATTTTTAAAGCTTAATTTGACTGTTTTCTATTATGCATAATATTGAATTATAGGATTAAAGTGTGGTACATTATCCATGTATAATCTTGTACTTTATTGCATTCCTGTTGGCCTAATTTTCATCTTCAATGTAGTTAGATGTTTCTTCAGATTTAGTTGTAATTTGGAGCTGCAACTACTGACTAGCAAGTGATTGGTCCATGAATAATTCAACCAATATTCCAAATTACATAGCTATTCAATATAGCATGATAACTCTTCAAAATGTTTATACGCAAGTACCAATTTAGACCTCCAAGTACAAGTCCTTAGAAGGGAACCATGCTTATGTTTCATGTATTGGCATGTGACCTGCCTACTAAGGATCATTCCAGCTATGTGATACAGTAGGTTTCATCAGCTGTTTTTATATATCTGGCATCATAATAGGGTGCAGCTGGAAACGACTCTTAACTAGGATAGGTCTCTTTCAAACTTGACCCCGGTGGCTGCTGAGAGCATAGGCAAGTCTTGCAGAAGTTGCAGTGGCATACTAGTGAGCAAGTCTGTTGTCTCTGCCTGATTTCTGCTTCAACAATAATTTATATTTATATAGTGTATTTAATGTAATAAAACATCTCAAAACAAAATATGACAGAGCCACGTGAGATGTTAGGTCAGATAACCAAAAGCTCGATGAAGAAAGCAAGTTTTAAGGAATGCCTTAAAGGCAGAAAGTGAGGTAGTCCGGTTAGGAGGGAATTCCAGAGTTTAGGGCCTAGGCAACTGAAGAGGAGGCCACCGATGGTGCAACGATGAAAATTGGGGATGCTCAAGAGGCCAGAATTGGATGAGTGCCGATATCTTGGTTGTCGGGGCTGTTACATAGTTGGCTCTCTCCTTGCGCTTCTGTCTTTTTTCCTGCCAACTGCTAAGTCTCTTCGACTTGCCACTCTTTAGCCCCACCATCACCATCTTAGAACAACTAGGGATGGGCAATAAGCACATCCTTGCCAGAGATACCCACATTCCTTAAAATGAATGAAAAGAGATTTAAAGACAATGGCACTTGCTCCACATATAAACACCTACACACCTCATATTATTTTGATCTCATATTAGTGGTATCTGCAGTTAGATTATTAATGTTTTCTTTTCTTCATTACTGCTGCACAGGTGATAAATGTATCAGGTATCTCCGTGGGTGCTGGGTTAGCTTCAGCGTGCGACACTCTCATATCTCAGGTAGGTTCAGGAAAGCCCCCAAAGTACGTCCTTTTGTAATCAACCAGGAATGTTATTTTGTTACATTGGAGAAGGATAAATCTTTGAACGTTGGTACTTAAGAAATATGCTGCTCAGTGCCATTGATATGAGATGGGGATTTCAACTGGTGCTGCAATATGGCTGCTGCAATTGCCATTGGTACTTTTAAGCTGGGCAAGGAGGAATCAGCTAGGGTTCCCTTACAGACCCTTAGAAAATAGGTGACAGGTTTAGATAGAGGATCTGGATCGGCGCAGGCTTGGAGGGCCGAAGGGCCTGTTCCTGTGCTGTAATTTTCTTTGTTCTTTGTTCCCATTCCTGATTAATATCCAGTGGTTCAGCTGCTGATGGAGAGTATGAGCATTGGATTAGAACAGAGTTGGACACAACTGTGTGACGCCTCTTGTTGTAAATAGCCTGCTGACAAGATTGAGTGCAATGTCGGTTTTACACCCTGTGTGATTTTATAATCCATTGAAGGTGATGGGGAATAAGACTGAATGGGGTGTAAAAAGGGAATTCCACCCAATCCCATTGGTTTCCCAATGTGTGTGTTAGGTTAAAATTACTCCCTTAACGTCTAAAAAGAAAGACTTGTATTTATATAGCACCTTTCACAAATACAGGTCCCCATAAAGTGTTTTGCAGCCAATGAAGCAGTTTTGAAGTGTAGTCACTGTTGTAATATAGGAAACGCAGCAGCCAATTTGCGCACAGCAAGCTCCCACAAACAACAATGTGATAATCAGATAATCTACTTTCATGATGTTGATTGAAGGATAAATATTGGCAGGATACCGGGGAGAAATCTCCTACTCTTCAAAGTAATGGCCATGGGATCTTTTATATCCACCTGAGAGGGCAGATGGTGCCTCTCTTTAATGTCTCATCCTAGAAACGGCACCTCTGACAGTGCAGCACTCCTTCAGTATGCCACTGAAGCAACAGCTTAGATTTTTGTGCTCAAGCCCTAGAGTGGAACTTGAACCCACAACTTTCTAGCCTCACTCATGATGAATGGCCAATTGGGGAAGGTGCTGGAAGACACCAAACTCCCAGCAACAGTCAACATTGTCAGGAAAGGGGAGGAATAAAGGGAGAAAGTTGACTGAAAAGAAACGAGTTTTGGTGACAGGACCATGTATGTTGGTGCCTTAGCTTTGTTGCACATTGAGTTTCCTGATCTAAGTTCTGTGTGCTTAGGCACCTCACCACAGAGGAGGGGGAGGGAGGAACAGAAAATTAAAGGTCAGAATCCTGGAACTATCTTGTATTCCTCAAAGTGGATAGAGCAGCAAAAACAACAAATATTTGCATTTATATAGTGCCTTTAAGGTTGTAAAGTGCCCCAAGGTCCTTCACAGGAGCTTAATTGGACAAAGGCGGCATTAGAACAGGTGACCGAAATGCTTGGTCAAAGAGGTAGATTTTAAGCAGAGTCTTAAAGGAATAGAGAGCAGTGGAGAAGAGGAGAGGTTTAGGGCTGGAATTCTAATGTTTAGGGCTGAGACAGCCAAAGACACGGCTGACACTTGCAGGGTGAAGTAAGTGGGTAGCCTTGTGAAAAGCATTGGGGAGTGGAATGAAGGGGTGGATTTCACCCGGGCATCCTCATTATACCTTCTAGTGACTGGCTCCAAATCAGTTTTAGCAAAGGCTTGGTACCAGGTCACTTGTGACAAAGTCTACTGCATTTTGTTGAAGAGGTGACTGAATTGTTTGAGAGAGCTTTAATGTACATAAGCTACTAGCACCATGGGATTAGTGACGAATTTGTTAATTGTCAGGAAAGCTATTTCAGCAACAGAAAGCAAAGGGTGATGATGAATGCATTGGAGGGAGGCAGTGCATAGTGAAGTTTAGTAGTTCCTCAGGGTCCTGTGCTATAACTGGAAACTCACAGAACTTAATTTGTTTTCATTAGATGATTGAGTGGAGACTTGAGCCAAGCTTTAAAAAAAATTTAGACGTTTGGCAGTAAAAACTTGAAGCGAATTGGAGTGATTCTCCAGAGAGGGATTCTGATTCTCATGATAGCCTGATTTCCCTGTTGGGCGCTCTTCATTAACACTGAACACATCCTATTGGCTCTCCAACAATCTTCAGAAGTGGCCAAGTAAGAGTCCGTCTATTTTATTACAAAAGGATCAAATGAACTACTTATGTATAAACATTTTAGAAAGAAGGTACTCCTTGTGCTATGCATTATAGCGGAAAGGTGTTGGGTCTGTATAGGGTATAGGACCCCATCGCAGACAGAGCCAAACAAAGGCCAGAGAGTGAGTTGGGATATGAGGTAATGAGTCAGCACATCATTTTATGGGCACCACTGTGACTCAAGAACACCCATCAGCTGAGAACAGATACACAAATGACTAAAATCAGTGATGCAGATTAATAAGGCCATTTTTTAAAAAAAGCAAACCAAGCACTGGGCTTCATATCTAGAGGGATAGGATTGAAAATCAGAGAAGTTATATTTAAAAAAAAAAAATCAAACATTGGTTAGACTGCACTTGCAGTAATGTGAACAGTGCTGGTCTCTTATTAAAAAAAAAGATCTGGGAAACATTACAGGAGGTGACAAAAAGATTCTTAAGGATGATACCAGAAGTAAGAGGTTATACCTATTGAGAAAGACTGAACAGGCTGGGGCTCTTTTCTCCAAAAAAGAGAAGGCTGAGAGGTGAAATAAAAACAGCAAATGTTGGAAATGCTCAGCGGATCTGGCAGCATCTGTGGAGAGAGATAGAAGCTGACCTGATCGAGGCCTTTAAGATAATGAAAGGGTATGCATGCTAGGTTAGATGTAGAGGGAAGGTGTTTCCACTTGTGGGGAAGCCCAAAACTTGATGTCATAAATATAAGGTAGTCACTAATAGGGAATTTAGGAGAAAGCTCTTTATCCAGAGAGTGATTGGAATATGGAACTTGCTACCATAGGGAGTGGTTGATGCAAAAAGCACAAAAATTTAAGTGGAAGCTAGATAAACACAAGTGAGAAAGGAATAGAAAGTTATGTTGATGGGTTAGATGAAGGGCGGGAGGAGGCTCGTGTGAAGCATAAACACCAGCATAGACCAGTTGGGCAGAATGGTCTGTTTGTGTGTTGTAGACTCAATGTAACTTGCGATTTGTTCAGTGCTGTTCTCTTAGTTTAAGAACAGTGCTTGGCATGAAATAGTTAGAAAAAAAATGTAGAAAATTAAAAGGGAAAAGATTAAGCAAGAATTCCTATTAGGTCTAAATAAATTAGATTTAATGCTGTTGAGATTAAAGGCCTCCTTCCCTTTGGGGACAGATGCTACAGGTGAAGTGTTAGGAACTGTACTCTTCAGTTCCTGCTACAAATACTGTCAGTAATAGATGCTCTTTAACAGGCTATTTGCAAACCTGTTTAGGGTTAGGTACAGGGCAGTTCTTTTCTGTGGTTGTGGAATCCTCTTCAACCATACAGAACTGCCATCTAAGAACTGAATGTACTCCATTGAGCAATGGAGTCTGAGTGACAGGCACTCCTGTGATTTGAACTCAGTGATCTTGTTGTGAGTTAGATGCCAAGTTCAGGAGGAGTACAGAACTAGATGCTTGCTTTGGCTGTTCTTTACCACTTAGAACAAAATGTGAAGAATTACTTTGTGATTACTTTCCAATATGATTTTAAACCACACTACTTTATTTATTTATTATTTAGAGATACAGCACTGAAACAGGCCCTTCGGCCCACCAAGTCTGTGCCGACCAACAACCACCCATTTATACTAACTCTACAGTAATCCCATATTCCTTACCTACCTACACTAGGGGCAATTTACAATGGCCAATTTACCCATCACCTGCAAGTCTTTGGCGGTGGGAGGAAACCGGAGCACCCGGCAAAAACCCACGCAGTCACAGGGAGAACTTGCAAACTCCGCACAGGCAGTACCCAGAATCGAACCCGGGTCCCTGGAGCTGTGGTTACAACCACTGCGCCGCTACTAGGAAATAGTACTCCAGAATATGCATCTGCTTGCCAATAATATTTTAACATTTATTGTTTTATCATATATATTAATACATTCATGTATTCATGAGTCTTTCCAATAGGATATGTTTCTAAACTGTTGCTCACCATTAAGAGTAACTCTGTCAGTATCAGTTCTATCAATGCGCACTTTATCTGTACCTGTGTTTGAATTTAGAAACTCCAATGTTGTGTTGCTTCCCAGTTTTTCACCAACCTGCTTTTTCTTGCAGGTTAACCCAGCTCTATGTATGGATATTTATCCCTGCTCTTCCTGTAAGTAAATTAACAGATGTCATGCACAGCTCATTAACAAACTGTTCCAGAGGAATGTGAGCATTGCAGACGTGTCTAATTAAAGAAACGTTGCTGTCGAGCAGCACATGGGTCAATAGCCTACTTGGTGTGGCATTCAGCCATAGAGACCAGAGACTCCCCGGCTTAGTGCCCAGTCACAGCTGATTTGACTGGTTAGCAGTAGGAATGCTACAATTGGACTCAGCACCCTTAGAGCAAGGCTCTAACAGCACTGCAGTATCTTGCTTAAGTTGCCATTACTCTGCTGTGACTTGAAGGTAGCACTGGGTCAGAAGGTTGTTGGTTCCAGTCCCACCCCAGAGACTTGAGCACAAAATCTAAGCTGACACTGGAGTGCACTGCTGAGGGAGTGCTGCACGGCTGTCTTTCAGAGGAGATGTTAAACAAGAGGCCCCATCTGCCCTCTCAGACACTGGGGCAAATTTCGCAGACCCCCCGATATCGGAGGGCGGGGGGGGTGGGGTTTGCGGAAAATGCCTCCGAGAGAGGCCCGTCACGAACCTCAATGCTGGGAAGGCCCAGCCCCATATTGTTGGCAGCGGCAAGGTCTCGTGGTGGACCCCCCCCCGCTGCTCAGCAGTGGCATCAAAATTTAAATATATAAATTTATTAAAAGTAATGAATTAAATACTTGCCAGCTCCCACCGTCAGTCCCGGTGCGATATTTGTGCCGGTGGCTGGCGCTCCCGTACCTTCGGATCCCCATCTGGAGATCCAAGGTGTAACACTGGTGGGGAGGGGGGAGCAGGTAAGTATTTCAGTGGGGGGTGGGGGAGTGGGATCTAACTAATATGATTGGTGTAGGAGATGGTGGGAGGGGTTAAAGATAAAAGTTTGTGAACTTTTTTTGGGAGGGGAAGGTCAGGTGCGCAATATAAGTATTTTGTGGGGGCGAGGGCATGGAATAAACTGTTTGGTTATTGGGGGTGGGTGGGAGAGGGGCTAGAAACATTTATTTAATTTCTTGGAATAAATTCTAACTCACTATTTCTTTAAAAATTCAAATGAAATGTAAGGGCTCAAAGCACTTTAAAAATGACGTCGGTGCCTGTGCAGCGGTGTATGACGCCGTTGCCAGGGATGCATTGCCCACCCCTCCACGTCATCTAGGGGGGGTGGGGGAGGGGCGGTCCACCCCGGCCATTTAAATGAGCCGCCGCGATGAGTGGTCCATGTGGGCAGACCACCACAGTTTACTTCCGCCACTGATCATGGAGGCGGTAACATACATTTCAGCCCACTATTTCAAAGAAGAACAGAAGAGTTCTGCCTGGTGCCCTGGCCAATATCTGTCTCTCACCCAATACCTAAATAAACTGATTATCTGGCCATTATCACATTGCGGTTTGTGGGAGCTTGCTGTGTGCAAATTGACTGCTGTGATACAATAGTGAATGCACTTCAAAAATACTTCATTGAGTGCTTTGGCACGGCCTGGCGACTTGAAAGGCGCTATATAAATGCAAGTCTTTCTATCGACCTGTGTAACACGAGAGAATAAGTGTTGATCTGCTATGTAACTGTGGACAGCATCACAGTTGAGGTTGATCCTGTCCTCATTCAATGCCCACAATCATACAGCGGAGGCTAGCTGGTCAGGGCACCTTAGCTCATATTTGGATAACAACCCTAGCCTGTCTTCTCAATCATACCCTCTATATTATTTGTATTATAAATACAAACAGATGTCCCATGGAATTACTCATAGTAAGTCAGAGAATCTGCTATTTAATCTCTGAACTAATGCTTTTTCTTTTACTGCAACTTTTAGCACTCTCTGTGCCTTTTGTTCCGTGAAATTTCTGTCATTTAATCTCCCCTGCCCTATCACACACTTTCCCTTTTGTTCTTCTTCCCCCCCCGCCCCTTTCACTTGCTGAAAACCCATCACATTTCTAACCTTTGCTAGTTCTGATGAAAGGTCACAGACCTGAAACGTTAACTCTACTTCTCTCTCCACAGATGCTGCCAGACCTGCAGAGTATTTCCAGCAGTTTTTTTTATTTCCGAGAATAACATTGTCTTACATAGATATGGGGGCAATAATTGCAGTGTCACTTGCTCTTCTGGGAGTATCAGTCCTACATTGAGTTGAGCCAGGGGCAGTGCATCGGCGGCTTCACTTCGTAAAGGAGACAGGGGTGGAGTTGCATCACCTCCTTTACAATGACCTGGAGACTCAAACCACGGTGAGATGGCCCTCCCAGTGACTGTGAGTATCACTGTCACCATTTGTTTCTATGCAATAAGATCTTTCCAGACGAGAACTGGCAACATCAGCAACATGTCACAATTCAAAGCATCTGGGATGTGACAGAAGTGCACTTCAGGAGAAGAGGGAACTGTATCCTGTTCTCCCTGAGCAGAGAAGGCCAAGATGAAAAAGCGCATCAGCTCACCAGGAAAACGGGCTTCCCGATAGTGAAGGGCGCCATCGGCTGCCCACACGTAGTCAACAGATCACACCAACGGAGTGCGATACCGCAACCGCAAGGGCTTCCATTCAGTCAATGTGCAGTTGTACGACCACACCAAGAAATTAATCTCGGTGAATGCCCACTATCCTGGCAGCACCCATGATGCTTTCATCAATGGACAGTCAGCAATTCCCAACTTCTTTGGACCTCCAAGATAGACAGCAGGATAGTTGCTCAGTGACAAGGGCTATTCCCTCCATATATAGCTCATGACCCCCCTTCCACCATCCCACCACGAGGCGAGAGGGCCTTCAATATGTGTCCTGGAGCCACCCGCAAGTCATCCAGCTCCTAAAGCAGAGATTTCGCTAGGGGTGATCTCAGCAGTAGACACCTCGGGTCCTCCAAGTTTCTGATGATGTGCTAAGAGGCTGTTTCCCATGGCTGGAGAATCTAGAACTAGGAGCATGGTCTTAGGATAAAGAGTCACCCATTTAGGACTGCGATGAGGAAAACTTTCTTCACTCAGAGGGTTGTGAATCCTTGGAATTCTCTACCCCAGTGAGTTGCAGATTCTCAGTCATTGAATATATTCAAGACTGAGAGTGATAAATTCTTAAAATCGAAGGGAATAAATGGATATGGGGATCGGGCAGGAAAATGGAGTTGAGGTCTAAGATCAGCCTTGATCTTATTGAATAGTGGAGCGGGCTCAAGGGGTCTATTTCTTATGTTCTTATATTAAAAAATGGAAAAGTGCTCTATTTTCTCCAGTAAGATAATTCACACTAGTTGTACCAGTAAACAAAGTACAACAATTATGAATAATGTGGGAGGGTGAATTCTGAACTTTAATTACATGATGACAGTAGGATAAGGCTATGCAGATGCAAACTAGTAAACAGTAGGTAAATACTTCTTCACATAAACAGTGGCCAATGTATGGATGAGGCCCTCGAAGAGTTATGGAAGCAAAACCCCTGGAATGTTTTGGAAAGGATTGGATGCTATAATAGACGAGAGAGGGCGAAGGAAGCTCTAGAATCCTTCAAGACGCAAGATGGGCTGAATGGTCTTCCTCATCAAAAGATGAATTACGTAGAAAGTCTAGAGAAGCTGCGATTGTTCACCTTGGAGCAGAGAAGGTTCAGGGGAGATTTAATAGAGGCATTCAAAATTATGAAGGGATTTGAGAGAGTAAATTAGGAGAAACTGTTTCCCTTGGCAGGAGGATCAATGACCAGAGGACACAGATTTAAGATAATTGGCAAAAGAACCAGAGGAGAGATGAGGAGAACGTTTTTACTCAGCGAGCTCTTATGGCCTGAAAAGATGTTGGAAACAGAATAAACAATAACTTTCAAAAGATAATTAGATTAATACTTGAAAAGGAAAAATTTGCAGGGCTATGGGGAAGAAAGTGGAGGGGAGTGGGACTAATTGGATAGCTCTTTCAAAGAGCTAGCACAGGCACAATGGGCTGAATGGCCTCTGATATGTATCATTCTATGATCTTGTAACCTATAATGAATAATTTAGTGGTAATGATTTCAAAATTCTTTAGCTGATGTTGAATAGGTAAGTAGTTTGGAATGTCTTGAAGCCTTTTCCTCTTATCTTGTAACTTTTTGATAACCAGTAGTTAGACTTTATTTTGCAGTGGTAATTCCAAAGTACATCTTAATCTTGATTAATATATAAGAGCTTTGCCTATGAAAATTATGCTTAGATCTAAAACTCAACAAACCAATAATTTTCCAAGCTTTGCAGCACAGTCTAGTTAATAACTAATTCTATAGTTCATTGTACACAAACTATATGACAGAAAACACCTCATAAAGTCATGTCTTGCCCAATAATGATTAGACTTCTGCATCTTGTTGCTTTCTCAGAAGGAAACAAGATATCAGGGAGGCCATTTGAACGAGCCTAACTCATCCATGAGCCTAGAGTCCCCCAACTGTTGCTCGAATAAATTCCAGGACTTTTTGCTTCAGTCACCCCAGCCATTCAAAGTGTGAAAAATCTCCCTGACTTCACTCCTAAATTTGCCTCTCATCTGATTAATATACACCTGCCTTGCATTAACTGTCATGGTCAAAGCTCAACTAGTCTTCCTGATTAATCTTTTCTGCACCATTTGCTTTGTTTTTCTCCTCTGAGGTAAACCCCACTTAGCTGCCTTCTGTGTAAAGAAGAAAAAACACTCACCTCCAGCTGCAGAGGACAGAGCTGAATGACAGGCTGCAAATCAATCACTGTGATTGGGTGAATCAGTGTGCCGTTGGTACAGGTTGTTACACCCTGTGCTGGAATTATTTAAAGGGCCATTCAACAAGTTGCAGTTGAGGTGCTTTGGACTTACTTGTGCTCAGGCAAAATTGGTGGAAGCACTGTGGTGAGTTGCTGGAGGAGTTTGGAGGCTTTTGCTGATCACAGCAAGGCAAAAAATAACATTAAAATAAAAGCAAAATACTGCAGATGCTGGAAATCTGAAATAAAAACAAAAAATCCTGGAAATACTCAGCAGGTCCGGCAGCATCTGTGGAGAGAGAAGTAGAGTTAACGTTTCAGGTCCGTGACCCTTCATCAGAACTGGCAAACGTTACAAATGTGATGGGTTTTCAGCAAGTGAAAGGAGGGGAAGAAGAACAAAAGGGAAAGTGTGTGATAGGGCGAAGGTCAGGGGAGAATTCAGAGTAGATTTAAGTTAGAAACTTTAGGGGTCCTGTTGCCAAGCCTCATGAAACGTGTTGGTGAACTAATTGTATTCTGTAAAAAAAAAGTGAGCATTTAATCATCAGACTGTGCTTGGATCTGGAATTCTATATCATGGAAATGAATGGGAAGTGTTTTCCTACATTGAATTATTATACTCTATAAATACAAGTCGTTGTTGTTGTTTGTAGGATTGCTTAGCTCTGCACATAGCATGCTGTCTCCACTGTTTAGAATGCATGTATTCCTGTGTCGTGGCTTTTTTAAAAATCATTCATGGGATGAGGGCGTCGCTGGCTAGGCCAGCATTTATTGCCCATCCTTAATTGCCCTTAGGAAGGTGGTGGTGAACTGCCTTCTTGAACCACTGCAGTCCATGTGGGGTAGGCTTCATCAGGTCAGTTCCCCATTTCCAGGTATGATTGGTGCTGCTCCTAGCATGCTGTTCTAATTTCATCAATGAACCAGGGCAGGTCATCTGCCTTGTGGGTGATGGAGAAATGAGGGATATACTGAGCCATGAGTGTACCGATGGTGGCTTTTTACAATTCTGCTGCAGCTGATGGCCTAAAGCCTCATGGACGCCCATTTATGACCTGCTAGATCTGTTCTTAATTCATATTACTTAGTACATTGGTAGTGCCCTGATAGAAGTAAGTAAGTAAGTAAGATAGTAAGACTTGATAGAGGGTATCCTCAGTTTGGTCTAAATTGCCCCTAGTATAGGTAGGTGGTAGGGAAATATAGGGACAGGTGGGGATGTGGTAGGAATATGGGATTAGTGTAGGATTAGTATAAATGGGTGGTTGATGGTCGGCACAGACTCGGTGGGCCGAAGGGCCTGTTTCAGTGCTGTATCTCTAAACTAAACTAAACTAAGGACTGTGTGGTGATCACTCCTACTGATACTGTCATGGACAGAAGTATCTGCAACAGTTAAATTGATGAGGATGAGCTCAACTATGTTATTTCCTTGTGTTGGTTCTCTCACCAACTGCTGCAGGCCCTGCCTGCTAGCTAGATCCTTCAGGACACAACTAGTTTGGTCAGTAGTGATACTACCAACCCACTCTTGATGATGGACATTGAAGTCTCCCAAACAAAGTACATCCTGTGCCCTTTCTGCTCTCAATGCTTCCTCCTCGTGGTGTTCACCATGGAGCAACAATGATTCAACATCTTAGAAAGGATGGTAGGTGGTAATTTGCAAGAGGTTTCTTTGCTTAAGTTTGACCCAGTTGTGTACTATTTTATCTCATTCTGGAGGGGCTGTCATGCTGGTGGGATAAAACATACCCAGGGACTGTGATGGAGGAGTCTGGGATGTTGAATAATGGGTACGCCTAAGTCAGGCTGTTGCTAGCTGGTCGAAGACAAACACACCCTGATCAGAAAAGTGGCAGCTTGCTCATTGGACTGTAGCACAGCTATTGAATGGGAAAATAGTCTTTTCAATCCCTAAATCTTAATACTATCCAACTGAAATGTCAACTGTTCATGAGATATTTGAAATACATAAGTTCATTACTGATCATTGTTAATAACTCATTATATATTTGGAAGTAGTTGTCCTTTGGGCACAGTCATTACATTCATGCTGCAGAAAATAATCTTGCTTTGTCTCTGCAACGTTCACTGGGGTCTACATGTCCTTTGCAAGAATAAGATGTATCACTAATCCAATTGCCAGAACAAGCGGTCCTGAAAGGAAGGCTAGGCCACGACGAATGATCAGTTGTTTTGTGGACAAGATTTCTCCAACTGTGGTAACTCCAGCATCCAGCATGGAAGGCACTTCTGTAACACGGTCTTTGTCTATCTTTTGTTCCACTTGACAAACATTGGGCATCAGAACCACTGCAGTGTTTTCTGTGTTCTCCTCTGTGAAGGAATGTCACATTGACAAGTTGTAAGTACATGATGGTATCAGTTGATCCATTTTCTAGGCAGGGCTAGTGATCAGCCTAATGCTCTCCTCCATGACTACCAGCCATTGGCAATACCACATGATCTATATACAGGAGGTCTGTCCTGTCAAAAGCACGGTGACCAACTTAAGTTCCTGGACCTCCTAGTTTTGGATTGCTTCAATTCAGACGTTCTTTATTCAGTCTGCAAAGGGTTGGCTGTGTAGTCTTCCCAACAAGTTTAAGAGGCCATTTCAACACAGCAACTAACAGTAGATTAACTTGCACACAGAAATATGTTGCCTTTTTTCTTCCTTTTGGATTTCTACTTAACTGTTCAGAACTCCCCATGATCAAACTGAGAGTTGGGCCGCTCTCACTAATGGCTGCTAGCCATTACCACAAAACCATGTGGTCACACAGCCAGAAAAATGACCAATGACTGGCAAGAGGAAATTTTGAAAAGAAATTGAACACTTGAACTAATTTGCAGGGTTATAGGGAAAAAGCTGAGGTGTGGGAATAAACTGGAAATCTCTTGCAAAGAGCTGGCACAGACATGAAGGGCTGAATGGCCTCCTTCTGTGCTGTAAGATTCCATGATTCTACGAGCCATTTATTACCTCCTGTGGGTTTCCCTAAGTTGATTAATTAAAAGGAAAGAATAATCTACGGGGAGGACCCAACCAACATATATACCATTAAAAACTTTTAATACATCTGATTGAGAAGTGTGAAAAACCCAAATTAAGCCCCTGTGGAAATTCAATCCCATTATGTCTTAGCTGCACTGGGGATTCCTTACATTAATTGCTCTTGTTTTAAATTGATAAGAAGAAATATAAAAATAAATAGTCACTGCAATGATATGGAGTCCTGACCATTATTGGGCTGGAATGTCCTGCAATGTCATAAATTCACAGAATCACAGAATTGTCACAGTGCAGAAGGAGGTCATTCTGCCCATCATGTCTGCACCGGTTCTCCGAATAATCAATTCACTTAGTACCATTTCCCCACCTTTTCCCCATAACCCTGCACATTCTTCCTTTCCATATAACAGTCTATTTCTCCTTTGAATGCTTCAATTGAACCAGCCTCCAACACACTCTCAGGCAGCGCAGTCCAGACCTTAACCACTGGCTACGTGAAAAAGCTCTTCCTCTTATCACTTTTGCTTCTTTTACCCATTACTTTAAATCCGTGCCGTCTCGTTCTCAATCCTTTCACGAGTGGGAACAGTTTCTCTCTATCTACTCTGTCCAGGCCCCTCATTATTTTGAATACTGCTATCAAATCACCTCTCAGCCTTTTTTCTCCAAGGAAAACAGTCCCAACCTTTCCAATCTATCTTCATAACTGAAGTTTCTCATCCCTGGAACCATTCTTGTGAATCTTTTCTGTACTCTCTCCAATTCCTTCACATCCTTCCTAAAGTGCGGCGTCCAGAACTGGACGCAATGCTCCAGTTGAGGCTGAACTAGTGTCTTATACAAGTTCAGCATAAGCTACTTAGTCTTGTACTCTATGCCTCTATTAATAAAGTCCAGGATACTGTATGCTTTATTAACCGCTCTCTCGACATGTCCTGCCACCTTCGATGACCTATTCACATATACACCCAGCTCCCTCTGCTCCTGCACCCCCTTTAGAATTGTACCCCCTCTCCGCATTCTTCCTACCAAAATGAATCACTTCACATTTCTCTGCAGTAAACTTCATCTACCATCTGTCTGCCCATTCCACCAACTTGTCTATGTCCTTTTGAAGTTCTACATTTTCCTCCTCACAGTTCACAATGCTTCCAAGTTTCGTATCATCCGCAAACTTTGAAATTGTGCCCCGTACACCAAGGTCTAGGTCATTAATATATATCTGGAAAAGCAAGGGTCCCAACACTGACCCCTGGGGAACTCCACGACAAGCCTTCCCTCAGCCCAAAAAACATCCATTAGCTACTACTCTTTGTTTCCTGTCACTCAGCTTATTTCATATCCATGTTGCTACTATCACTTTTATTCCAAGATCTGTAACTTTGCTCACAAGTCTGTTGTGCGACACTGTATCAAATGCCTTTTGGAAGTCCATGTACACCACATCAACTGCATTGCCCTCATCAAACCTCTCAGTTACCTCTTCAAAAAACTCCACCAAGTTAGTTAAACTTTATTTTCCCTTAAGAAATCCATGCTGGCTTAGATTGTTGATAAGTTATATTGTTGCATGCCCCCAGTACTGAAGGGATGCCAAAATCTGCTGGGAAATTTATTAGGATATGCTGTAGAGAGCGTAACGGGAAATCAGAGCTGACCAATGGTTAATTCTGGGACAACGGCAGTAAAACAGAAACAGCCTTTCACATCTCTCTTATGTCTCTACTTTCAGTTTCTTGTGCACTAAATAACTGCTTCCATGTGTTAACAGATCTTTGATTTTCTAGTTGCCTTCACTGATCTGCAGCAGGGTGACTTTAAACTCGAGGCTGAATCAGGATGGGATGCTTAGTTATAGCAGATTTCCTGAGCATCTTTGACAATGGGGATTTCTTGAAGCACAATTAGCTTGACAGATGAACAAAGTTATTACTTTGAATAATTTAATGATAAAGTATCAAAGACATTTCTCACTCATCTCTCACTTGTTAACATTCTTTTTTACCTGGTGAGATATTCTGGATTTGGCCACCAGAGGTGCTGTTTGAGGTGTCCAAATCATTCATCACACCTGCATTAACCTGAGCCTTGAAACAAAACACAAAATCCATCATGCAAGGTGAAGGAAGGGCACAACAGAGGTAGCACTTTCTGTACAAAGCACTCTCCAATCTATTGTTTTGAAAGTGCTTTAAATATAACATACCTTCTAATTGTTTAATTTAATTTAATACTAATTGCACATTTAGCCCACTCTGGAGACTTGACATTTCAAGTCTTGCTTCTTGAGATAGCCCAGTGACAGATTATGCTGAGTTCATATATGTCGGGAGGGAATTCCCTTGAATTTAATGCTAAATGGCAATTCAGACCAGTCTGAGGACCAGTATTACTGATGGTTGGGAACAGAGCGTGGAGAGAGGAGCCTCTCATCCCACCAGTCTGAGATGTGTTGTAAAGCAAGTGGCAGAGGTGACCAAGAGAACCAAAGGTTGGTTTGATTTTAGCAGAAATTAAGGTCAGATGCCTAAGTTACTATCTGGAGATATGACAGTGTCTCCAGATTTCCTGTGCAGTGTACCACAGAGTGATTTGCTCTATAATTTTCCACACTGTGAATTCCTAATCCCAGCTGTGTTGTTAGGAGGAAAGCAGCAGTGACGAGAGGCCCTGCACATTCCTATTACTGCTCCTGTGCCTGGCCAAGATGCCTATCCACAGATCCAGGCAGTAGGCAATCAAGAGGCCCGACCGCCTGCATCTCTTCCATTGCTTTGTTTGTGTCCAGCAGTCCCTGCATAGAGGGCATGCTGTCCGCCAGTACACTTGAGGATATCTACCAATGGTTAGGCGCCAGAGGGACTGGAGTGCGGCATCAATACCAGGGGTCAAATTTTAATTTAATTTCTAGAGTTTTCTTTATTTAAGATTTACAGTTTATTAGCTGTGTCCCTTTAAAAGGGGGCACTTGTAAACTTTCAAAATTGATGACACCAGTCATCAGGTTGGAAATTTTCATCTAAGAGTTTGCACTTTCCTATTGGGTGGCAAAGTAACCAAGAGACTCTCTTATCGACTCCCGGGTGGCCAAATGAAAAATGACATTGATAGATGTGTGCAGACGCACTGGCCGGAATTTTATGTTGAGTGGGAGGCCACGCCCACTGGCTGAAATGTTGGGGGGAAGCCTGCCTCTGCCAGGCCTAGGAAGCCACGCCGGGATTTTTCGCTCCCCAGGGCCTGAATTGGCCTAGGGCAGGACTTCCACCTACTTGGCAGGAAGTCCCGCTTAGTGGAGCTGCCAGCCAATCAGAGGGTCGGCAACTTTTAGTCCCAGCAGGGCCACTGGGAGCGTTGGCCACTGCTGGGACGAAGCCCAGCCAACGGCAGGAAGAGGAAGGACCGCCCTGGAGAGCAGGTATGTTTTTGGGGCCTTGCTGGGGACAATCGGCCGGGTCCCAGCGAGGAAAGAGGGGTCGGTTAGGGAGAGGTGGGGAGTGCTGAGCCTCGGGGATGGTTGAGGCTTTGGTGGCAGCCCTCCGTGGGGCACAGAGTTCCTGATCAGGAGGGACCACCCCTCCAGCCCATAAGAAGGCCGTCAGGTTTTGCCTGGCAGTGTTCTTGAGGTCTTTGCCACCCCCTTGCTGTGGGTAAAATACCAGCAGCAGTGGGAGGAGGCCCTTAAGTGGCAGTTAGTTGACCACGTAAGGGCCTTGATTGGCCTGGGACGGGCGAGCCGTTTCTCACCGCCACGGCCCAGTGTAAAACTGCAGAGGAGGTGGGAAGGCATCAGGAACGGCCCCCCCCACCTCCCACTCAATTTTTCAGCCCCTACCACCACCAGCCCACTCATTGGAGGGCCGTAAAGTCCCAGCCACTGACTGTTCATTCTGCTAGCTGGGTACAGTGCATAGTACGAGGGGACAAGGAGATGGGAAGACAACAAAAAGTTACAATGACATGGGTGTAATAAATAATCTCTATTATCTGCTCTTACCTGATTGGATGTTTTATTCCAGTTGATTCTATAGATCACTGTCAGAAAGAAAACTGATTGTAGAAAAACAGAAATGAACATTCCGGACACGAGACCTGCAAAATAATAAAAGGTGCAGTGAGTATGGAGACAATGTTGTTGGGTTTTCCATCCACTTCTATTCCTCCATGTGACCCTTTCACCTCTATCAGATGCCGGGGGTCAGCCTGCGTGAACATATCATCAGAACATAATAGGAGCAGGAGTAGGACATTTAGCCCCTCGAGCCTCCTCCTCCATTGAATAAGATCGTGGCTGATCTGATTGTAGCCTTAACTGCATTTTCCTGCCTGTCCCCCCATAACCCTTTACTCCCTTGTAGATCAAAAATCTCTCTAACTCAGCCTTGAATATATCCAATGACCCAGCCTCCACTGCTCTCTTGTAGAAAATTCCAAAGATTAGTAACCCACTGAGAGAAGAAATTCCTCTTCATCTCCATCTTAAATGAAAGTCTCTTTATTCTGAAACTGTGCCCCCCGTTCTAGATTCCCCCATGAGGGGAAACATCCTCTCAGCATCTACCCTGTCAAGCCCCCTCAGAATCTTCTATGTTTCAAGATCATTTCTCACTCTTCTAAACTCCAATGAGTATAGGCCCAACCTGCCCAACCTTTCCTCATAAGACAACCCCTTCATCCCAGGAATCAGCTTAGTGAACCTTCTCTGAACTGCCTCCAATGCAAGTATATCCCTCCTTAAGTAAGAAGACCAAAACTGTATGCATTACTCTAGGTGTGGTCTTGCCCATGGCCTGTACAGTTGTAGTAAGACTCCCCTACTTTTATATTCCATCCCCCTGGCAATAAAGCCCAACATTCCATTTGCCTTCCTTATTACTTGGTCTGCCTAACATGCTAACTTTTTGTGATTCATGTACAAGGACACCCAGGTCCCTCTGTACTGCAGCATTCTGCAGTCTCTCTCCATTTGAATAATACTCTGCTTTTCTATTCTTCCCACCAAAGTGGGTAACCTCACATTTTTCCACATTATACTCCATCTGCCAAATTTTTGCCCACTCACTTAACCTATCTATATCCCTTTGCAGACTCTGTGTCCTCCTCACAAGTGCTTTCCTATCTATCTTTGTGTGATCAGAACATTTGCTACAATACACTCAGTCCCTTCATTCAAGTCATTAATATAGATTGTAAATAGTTGAAGTCCCAGCACTGATCCCTGTGGCACCCCACTAGTTACAGCTTGCCAACCTGAAAATGACCAATTTATCCTGACTGTTTCCTGTTTAGTTAGCCAATCTTCTACCTATGCTAATATATTAACCCCAATACCATGAGCTCTTTACTTGTGCAGTAACCTTTTATGTGGCACCTAATCAAGAACCATCAAGAAGTTCGCCCCCCTTAAATCTAAATCAGGGGACATAATCACTGACCAATGCAAGCAAATTGACCGCTGGGTTGAGCACTACCGATTACTGTACTCCAGGGAGAATGTTGTCACTGAGACTGCCCTCAATGCAGCCCAGCCTCTACCAGGCATGGATGAGCTGGACGTACAGCCAACAAAATCGGAACTCAGTGATGCCATTGATTCTCTAGCCAGCGGAAAAGCCCCTGGGAAGGACAGCGTTACCCCTGAAATAATCAAGAGTGCCAAGCCTGCTATACTCTCAGCACTACATGAACTGCTTTGCCTGTGCTGGGACGAGGGAGCAGTACCTCAGGACATGCGCGATGCCAATATCATCACCCTCTATAAAAACAAAGGTAACCGCGGTGACTGCAACAACTACCGTGGAATCTCCCTGCTCAGCATAGTGGGGAAAGTCTTTGCTCGAGTCGCTTTAAACAGGCTCCAGAAGCTGGCCGAGCGCGTCTACCCTGAGGCACAGTGTGGCTTTCGAGCAGAGAGATCAACTATTGACATGCTGTTCTCCCTTCGTCAGATACAGGAGAAATGCCGCGAACAACAGATGCCCCTCTACATTGCTTTCATTGATCTCACCAAAGCCTTTGACCTCGTCAGCAGACGTGGTCTCTTCAGACTACTAGAAAAGATTGGATGTCCACCAAAGCTACTAAGTATCATCACCTCATTCCATGACAATATGAAAGGCACAATTCAACATAGCGGCACCTCATCAGACCCCTTTCCTATCCTGAGTGGCGTGAAACAGGGCTGTGTTCTCACACCCGCACTTTTTGGGATTTTTTTCTCCCTGCTGCTCTCACATGCGTTCAAGTCTTCAGAAGAAGGAATTTTCCTCCACACAAGATCAGGGGGAAGGTTGTTCAACCTTGCCCTTCTAAGAGCGAAGTCCAAAGTATGGAAAGTCCTCATCAGGGAACTCCTCTTTGCTGACGATGCTGCATTAACATCTCACACTGAAGAGTGTCTGCAGAGTCTCATCGACAGGTTTGCGGCTGCCTGCAACGAATTTGGCCTAACCATCAGCGTCAAGAAAACCAACATCATGGGACAGGACGTCAGAAATGCTCCATCCATCAATATTGGCGACCACGCTCTGGAAGTGGTTCAAGAGTTCACCTACCTAGGCTCAACTATCACCAGTAACCTGTCTTTAGATGCAGAAATCAACAAGCGCATGGGAAAGGCTTCCACTGCTATGTCCAGACTGGCCAAGAGAGTGTGGGAAAATGGCGCACTGACACGGAACACAAAAGTCCGAGTGTATCAAGCCTGTGTCCTCAGTACCTTGCTCTATGGCAGCGAGGCCTGGACAACGTATTTCAGCCAAGAGCGACGTCTCAATTCATTCCATCTTCGCTGCCTCCGGAGAATACTTGGCATCAGGTGGCAGGACCGTATCTCCAACACAGAAGTCCTCGAGGCGGCCAACATCCCCAGCTTATACACACTACTGAGTCAGTGGCGCTTGAGATGGCTTGGCCATGTGAGCCGCATGGAAGATGGCAGGATCGCCAAAGACACATTGTACAGCGAGCTCGCCACTGGTATCAGACCCACCGGCCGTCCATGTCTCCGCTTTAAAGACGTCTGCAAATGTGACATGAAGTCCTGTGACATTGATCACAAGTCATGGGAGTCAGTTGCCAGCGTTCGCCAGAGCTGGCGGGCAGCCATAAAGGCGGGGCTAAAGAGTGGCGAGTCGAAGAGACTTAGCAGTTGGCAGGAAAAAAGACAGAGGCGCAAGGGGAGATCCAACTGTGTAACAGTCCCGACAAACAAATTTTTCTGCAGCACCTGTGGAAGAGCCTGCCACTCTAGAATTGGCCTTTATCGCCACTCCAGGCGCTGCTCCACACACCACTGACCACCTCCAGGCGCTTACCCATTGTGTCTCGAGATGAAGAGGCCAAAGAAGAAATCTAATGCCTTTTGGAAATCCGAATACACTATATCTATTGGTTCCCTTTATCCACCCTGCTTGTTACATCCTCAAAGAACTCTAATAAATTTGTCAAACAGGATTTTCCTTTCACAAAACCATGTTGACTCTGCCTGATTGTATTATGATTTTCTAAATGTCCTGCTACAACTTCCTTAATAACGGATTCCAGCATTTGCCCAATGACAGATGTTAGGCTAACTGACCTATAACTGGATCTCTAAACTAAACTAAACTAAACTATAGTTTCCTGTTTTCTGTCTCCCTCCTTTCTGCAATAGGGTTGTTGCATTTGCAGTTTCCTAATCTGCTGGGGCCTTTCCAGGATCTAGGGAATTCTGGAAGATTACAACCAACGCATCCACTATCTCTGCAGCCACATCTTCTAAAACCTAGTGATGCGGGGGGTCAGATCCAGGGGACTTGTCAGCCCTTAGTGCCATTAGTTTTCCTAGTAGTTTTTCTCTAGTGATAGTGATTGTTTTAAGTTCCTCCCTTCCTTTTGCCCCTTGCTTTTCTACTATTCTTGGGATATGTTTTGTGTCTTCTTCCGTGAACACATACAAAATACTTGTTCAAAGTCTCTGCCGCTTCATTGTTTCCCATTATTAATTCCCCAGTCTCATCCTCTAATGACTAACTTTAGCGACTCTCTTCCTTTTTATATGCTTGTAGAAGTTCTTACTGTCTGTTTTTATATTTCTTGTTAGTATAATTTCATGTACTAATTTCTCCCTCTTTATAATTTTTTAGTCATCTTTTGCTGGTTTCTAAACTTTTTCCAACCTTCAGGCCTACCACTATTGTTCACAGCATTGCATGTCTTTTCTTTCAATTTGTAACTATCCTTCATTAGCCACGGATGGTGCATCCTTCTTATATCGTCTTTCTTTCTCAAAGTTATATATCTTTATCGAGAGTTATGAAATATCTCCTTAAATGTCTGCCAGAGAGCAGTTGGAGGGTGATAATTGCTGGTATTAAGCAAAGGGAAAAATATATTTAAATTCCTACCAAATACACCAAGTTTTGCAGCAAACATCAATGCGATTCCAATGGGTAACCCAAATAGGTAGTACCCAACTAGGTTACCAATAGCTCCTAGTTTTTGCTTCCCAGTTCCTCTTATCACTCCACTACATACACCCTGCAAAATAGACAAACAATATATTAGCATGATTACACAATAAGTTGCTGTGGTTTCTCCAGGAAGGAAACTAAACCTAGTGACTTAACGTCCTCAAATAATTCATAACCAATAGATTACATTTTGAACACAATCACTGATGTTATGTAGGGAATAGCTCATGTAGTCAACTCGCTTTCTTGTATTGTTGACATTAAAGGTCATTCGGGTGAGATGAAGAAGGGTGGGAGGAGGCTCGAGTGCAGCATAAACACAGGTACAGACCAGTTTGGGCTGAATGGCCTGTTTCTATGCTGTAAAATTCTATGTCCGATTGGATTACACCTGTAACAAAATGGGAAATTCAAGTATGACATTATGAAGTGTGACACATAGAATATGACAGACGTGTGCTGTAAGACTTTATTGACATGATACAATAAATTTAAAATAAAGGAGCTAGCATTTAAAAATAGTGAACAACAGAAATGTCGCGTGTACTTATATCACAGATACTGAAATACTCACCGCCATGGCGTCAAACAAATGGAACGCAGCACAGAGTGGCATAACGTCAGTAACTAAATGAACAATTTCTCTGGAAAATGAAGAGAGGGATATCAGAGAGCTTTCAGATGATTCTGAATTCATTTTGTAAATGTGTAATGATGAGTTTTGATGTTTGTAGAATTTAGATTTACTAACTTGTCATTGGTAAAGATATAAGCCACCACATTCCTTGTTGCTCCAATTATCACTGCATTTACTAATGCGATGCACACTGTGGAAATAAGTGTAAAGCGTGAAGGATTCACAGAAAATAATCTATTTGAAGTTCCAGAGAACCTTTTTGAAGAAAATTGCAATTCAGTTTCTTTCTACCCTCCCCTTTTCCAACACATGACCTCCCCACCCCCGCCCCCCTCTGCTTTACTGGCTGTTGACTCTCTGTCTGGGTGCAGTTTGATGGACCCCATCCCCTCCTCACTCCCTCCTGTAACTTGCTCCAGGGAACTTCTTCCTGATTAAGTCTAGACAGTGAATGTCCACCTATTTGATGGTGGTGGAGGCATCGCCATTGGTTCTGGTCCCGTCTTCACTCATTGTCCACACCCACGCTCTGGATAACCATCAGGAGCAGGAACCATGATCGATTTTCCCCTCCTTAATCCAGATTGTTGAAGCTAATCGCAGAACTTTAACTGGCATCCCAGCTGAGATCAGTAAACACAACACAGACCAGGCAACAAACATGGGGTCTTCCGATGGATAGAATATAAAATAGAAACAGAAAATGCTGGAAACACTCAGCAGACCAGGCAGCCTCTGTGGAGAAAGAAACAGTTAACATTTCAGGTCATTGACCTATTGACAGGACTAGCAAAAATGAGAGAGGTTAAAGGTTTTAAAGCAGGTGCAGAAACAAGGAAAGGGGGAGAGGAGGATAGAATGAAAGGAAAGGTCTGTGATAGGGTGGCTGGCAGGGGTGATTAAATTTCAAAAGTGTTGATAGTGCTAGGCAAAAAGGGGGTGGTAATAAGACAAGTAAAGAAGCAAAAGATTGCTCCAGAGGATCTGTATTTAGGAACAGCGGAACCATTACCAGCACCTGCTGTCTGAAAAAAATGGGAGCAGTGGTTATGATCTGAAATTGTTGAACTCAATGTTGACTCATGAAGACAACAAGATCTTGTGCTGTACATATGGGGAATGGCCCCAATCTGTTCTGAATTAGCTGATCTGAGCTAGGTAGTGGGGAATGGGTGGGCGAAGGTGGAGGAATGGTGGTAGACGTTATACAATTGGCCTCAGTGCCCCTGAATGGGAGAGGTGGAAAATCATCCAGGGTTTTGTCTCCTGATTGCTATACAGTGATCTTGGTCCAGACATCTTTGGCTGTTCTATCAATAGACTTCCCTCCATCACAAGGTCTGAAGTGTAATGGTTTGCTGACGATTTTTGCAGTATGTAACTCCATTTACAACACCTCCAATAATGAAGCAGCCTACAGAAGGATCTGGATAACATCCCGACTTTGGCTGGTAACAGGCTGGTAACATTTGTACCACATAAGTGCCAGTTTAATCACCATCTCAAACAAGAGAAAGTCCAACCATCTCCCCTTGACTGTCAACATCACCATCATTGCTGAATGTCCCATCACCAACCTGCTGGGGAGATACCATTGTCCAGAAACTTAACTTGACCAGCCATATCACCTTATTAGCTACAAGAACAGGAAAGGGTCTGGCAGTTTGATCACCCAAAGCTCCAACCACAAAGCTCAAGTCTGGGACGTGATAGATTACTCACCTTTCACCTGGTTTAGCCGCAACAACCATCCAATGCTTTATTACATACGAACATATGAATTAGGAGCAGGAGTAGGCCACTCAACCCCTTGAGCCTGCTCCACCATTCAATAAGTTCATGGCTGAATTGATTATTCCACATTTCCACCTACCCCCGATAACCTTCCACCCCCTTGCTTATCAAGAATCTATCTACCTCTGCCTTAAAAATATTCAAAGACTCTGCTTCCACCGCCTTTTGAGGAAGAGAATTCGAAAGACTCACGACCCTCTGAGAGAAAAAATTTTCTCCTCATCTCTGTCTTAAATGGGCAACCCCTTATTTTTAAACAGTGACCCCTAGTTCGAGATTCTCCCACAAGGGGAAACATCCTTTCCACATCCACCCTGTCAAGAACCCTCCGGATCTGATATGTTTCAATCAAGTCGCCTCTTACTCTTCCAGATTCCAGCGGATACAAGCCTAGCCTGTCCAATCTTTTCTCATAAAACAACCCACCCTTTCCAGGTTTTAGTCTAGTAAACTTTCTCTGTACGGCCCCCAACACATTTACATCCTTCCTTAAATAAGGAGACCAGTATTGTACACACTACTCAGCAATGCCCTGTCTAGCTGAAGCATAACCTCCCTACTTTTGTATTCAATTCCCCTCACGATAAACGATAACATTCTATCAGCTTTCCTAATTACGTGCTGTACCTGCCTGCTAACCTTTTGTGATTCAAGCACTAGAACACCCAGATCCCTCTGCATGTCAGATCTCTGTAATCTCTCACCTATTGTTTTCCTGCCATTGGACTCAATCTCCACCCACTTCACCACTGGCACATTGTGGCTGTAATATGTATTGTCAGGAAAGTACTTCTGTTTTTAGTTAAATATTTTTGAGGATTCATATTTAGATTGTAGAAATGGATTCATTTTTGGGAAGGTTGAAGATTTCATAGATGCTGGAAGTTGCTTTTGTTGAAAAGACTCCATGGACATGTTTTTACAAGGGTCACTGAGAGGTCTTGTTTTGAAAACAAACCTTTCCTGGAAGTCTTAAGCTCAATAAACAACAGAAACCTTGGTGACCTGGAGAAGATGTTTACAGAGAAGTGCTATATCAAGATTTATAAGCGTCAGGAGGTTCTGACTAACTGTTTGTTGTTTCGCTTCTGAGATATTGTTTTGCTTCCGTTGGGGCGTGGACTGTTTTTGAAAGCAGTTAAAGATCAGTCTGCCAAGGAAAAACATGCAACTCATCTCTTTCCTCTTGTCGCTGAGAAACCCTGTGTATTCAGCATGATAACCGAAACCCTTGATGCCACATTTTCCCTGAGAAACTGGGAAAAAACTGCCAGATTAATGCTCAATGCTGCCTGAAAAGAACTGTTCCAGAAAAGATCCCAGTGACCCATTTACGTGTACTAGGACACCAGATCAAAAGGGACAACTGACATCGTTCCATATCTTCTCTTTTTTTCTTCAAGAATTAGCAAATATTTGGCCAAAGTATTTTTTTTGTAAAAGAGCTCTGCAGAGAGAGTTTCTTTATTTTTTCAGTGTGGCTGTGAGTTTGTGCAGGGGGATTTAAGAAAAGGAACTTTCATATTTCAATCTGTGTGTAATGCTTTGCTTCATTACTAGATAAGTCTTGTTTTTATAATAAACTGATAATTTAGTTGTTTCTTAAGGAAACCTGGTTGGTGTTTTTTATTCTGGGATAAAGAGTAGAGTATATGATTGACTGTATCGGTAACTGGGTAAACATTTAAATATATGTTGTGACCAGTGGAACAATGGAACAAGAAAAGACAGTGCACTCCTCCAACCTCAGTCGTATAGTATGATCCACAGGCTGCATCTCCATCTCCTGTGACTACTGACACAGAGAAAGAGAAGAGTGGCAATGAAGTAGAAACACCATTACCACCAAATGGCCATCCAACTCTCACACCATGCCGCCTTCAACATATATCTTCATTCCTTCATTGTCACTGGGTCAGAATCCTGGAATTGCTTGCTTAACACCATTGGGGAAGCACCATCACTATCAGGGCAGTGGTGGATCTAGAAGGAGAACGACCACCAACGTACCCTTAATTGTTTTCTTTTTGTGGACAGTCAATTTGTGTAAATGTATGGCGGAGAACATCTGATAACTTAAAGGGGCTAACTCTTGCGCAGGAACTTTCAGATTGCTGTGCGGCCGCACAGCTTAGAGGAAACATTGCCCACCATCTTCTCTCGGCAACGAGGAATAGGCAATAAACGCAGCATTGCTGGCATTGCCACATCACAAAAACAGATAGAAATGTTATTAAAACCCTAGTGGAAATGTCTTGTGTTTCGACATCAGGCGAGGACAGAATCAGGCTCAGCTGTGATAACTCTTGCAGTCAAATAGCCTGTCAACTGTCCAGCTCATACACAAAAAATGACAAATAGGGAAGGTCACAGCAAATACTGGCACCCAGAGAGGGGTATCCCAATGAGGAGCCAAAATCCTTCAGGAGGGTTTAAAAGGGGAGAACTTTGGAGACATAGTGAGGGTTACATTGTTTGAATAACAACAGTTTCTGTCAATGAGTTTAAACTATTGGACTCACCAATGCAGTATATAGCAACTTTAGCAGAGTTTGCAGCCTGCTCTGGATTTCTGGCACCTAGTGCATTACCCACATGAACAGTTACAGCTATGCCATATCCGGAAGCAATCTGCAGCAGAAAGAAAATAAACGTGTACGTTATTCTCTATTTGTTCCCTGAATTTAATCTGTTGTTGAAAGCAACTGCTCCATCAATATACATGTGGATGGATATATCACCAAACAGACCAGGAAGGTCAGAGGTTCAGTCCCTCCTTTGTGATGAGTTACCTGATCTCAGTTGGGAAGCAGTTAGCATTACAGTTAGCCTCATTAACTGCCACCCCAACCCTGACCCCTTCCTCACTCTCGTGCTTCTGGATGGAATAAAATCAGAGTTTTTATTTTTAATTACTATCTGTTAACCCTACTACAATGTGTCCAAAGCATGGATGCTGAATGAGTGGAGGATCTGTATTGGCTGTGATTCCCTCCTTTGCATCTTTCCCTCCCATCTTCAAATTGTCTTCTGACACTCAATATAATCCCTTCAACAGCCACAACCCTAACTCTCTTTGCATCTCCTTCAGCCCTACAGCCCACCGAGGTCTCTGCATGCCTCTAATTCTTGCTTCTTGTGCATCCCCCATTTGCATTGCTCCACCATTGGCAGCCATGCCTTCAGCTACCTAGGCGCTAAGCTCTGAAATTCCCTCTCCACCTCTCTATCTTTCTCTTCTTTCAAGATGCTCCTTAAAATCTACCTCTTTGACCAAGCTTTTGATCACACTACTCCTTGTCAAGTTTTGTTTGATACAGCAATAATCCCACAGCAATGCCAATGGCACTATGTAAATGCATTATTGGCATTGTTGTTGATGAAGGACCCCTTCAGTGAGTTACTAGAAAGCTTCTGACAAAATTTGGAACAAATCCCAATGCACATGAGCACCTGGATGACCTAATGGAAAAGTCCTCCACATGTCACAAATAATCCATATGTGTGCCATGTATTACCAACACCGTCAAATCAACAGTTCTACTTCTGTGATACAGCCTATCTGCACATTAGAAGACAGAGAGGAAAACCAGCTTGATAAAATAATATTGAAGTTTGCTGATCTTACCAAGTTAAGATGCATGGCAAACCGAGGATGGATACAGGGATTGCAGGCAAATATAAGCTGGTTAGTAGAGTGGGCAGATCGGTGGCAAATGCAGTTTAATGTTGAGAAATATGGTCATAGTACATTTTGGAAAAACATGAGTGAAAGGAAGTATAAGCTATATGGTCAGATTGTTTGTATCATGTTTGAAATGATGGAGCACAGGCAGAAAAGGCAATTATAAGACAAATGAAGTTCTTAGTTTATGTAACAGCCAGGGACTGATGTTTATTTCTGCAAGATATTGGTTAGGTCACAATTGAAAAATTGCATGCAGTCTAAACACATCATACTACAGCCACAAAAAGAGCATTGTAAAGGTTCACGAGTATGATACTAGGAATGAGAAGCTATAGCTACAAACAACAGCTTGAAAAACTGAGGCATGTAAGAACTGCACTTGTACAGAAACCAGCCTTACCAGGTACGCTACTGTTAAAGTTTGATCAATAATGGCCTGGGCACCAAGTTGAACTTCATTAATTAATCCTTTGAAAGGGAAGGGAACAAACAGTAAGTTAAACTTGATTGAAGTTAACTAATATTAAGAGAGAAAATATATTATGTAGAATTAGCCTTTCAGCATCAGAACCTCTTGCATTTTTATTTCGGAGGGGGGGGGGGGGTGGGTGTCAACCTCTAATTACCCTCCCCTCCTTGTTCCCCATCCCCCGGGGACCTGTATCTGAGAAGGTGAGGAGGTGACAGGGCTCCAGGGATCTGCCAATGTCGCTCAGACGTTGCTGCCAGGATACAATAAGTATGGTCTGATAATGGCTTCTGTAGGTACTGGACCTATCTGAGGTGCTGGAACCAGGCCACAGGTGAGTCAGGGCAGCAGGGGTTTCACGAGTTGGGGGTCGTGGGAGAGTGGGTTGTAGGGGTTCAGCAGCAAGGATGGGGGGGGGGGGGTGGTGGCTATCAGCGGGCTCCCCACTTCTCAATGCTGGGTCGCTTGATCATGCACTGTGCCTTTTAATGTGGGGTCCCCCAAACCCGACTCCCACCCCCACCCCCACGCATGTTTTCTTGCCGTGCTCTTCATGAAGTGACAGGCCTGCCCTCCACTGGGCTAATACTAGCGGCAGTGGGATGAGGCCGTTAATTGAGCATTAATTTCCCACTTAAGGGCCTCAATTGGCGGCAGGGCGGGAAAGCTTTCCACGGGCCTTCCCACCCTGCACTTAATTTGGGTGGAGACAGGAAGTTGGCAAGGATCCGCCCCGCCACCCTCCTGTCCAAATAAATGCTCTCCCCATCTCCAAACCCAATGCGGGGAAGAGTATAAAATTCCCCGTGTTGTAAACCCCAGTGCCAAGAGAGGGAAGAGTGCCCTTGCTTGTCTCCTTTGAATGTATCTATTGACTCTACATTTTGTAGACTGACTCCTGTCTCCATTTCGCCCAGTTAGCAATAGTGGAAGGTGTGTTTTTCTAGTTTAGCTAGTGTCCTAGTTTATTTACCTATGAGAAAAGTTCCGATTTGATACGCCCAATGTTCAAAACATATCATAATCATGCTAGGAATTGCCAGCCGTGAAAAGTGGTCCCACTCCTGCAGGCAGTCAATCGACCATCCTACACAAAAAAAAATGGAGTTACTAACACAGAATAGACAGTATCTGAGAAGCACATAAGGAGAAAGGGAAATAGGGCAGATAGAAAAACTTTCATATCATCCAGCTCACCTCAGCTTTCACATTGGCCCTGGGTTTCTCTCTGGGGTATATTTTGCCATGAAATTTGTCAGTGTTAAGGGCGATTCTGCAATCTGTGGGAAACTGCACTCATTACAGGAAGCGCATTGTGAGAAATCGTGGCAGTGCTGGATGGCACCAGTAATGCGAGGGAACATTTGCTTCTGATCTCCTCAGTGGTCAGTAACGTCTGGACTCTCACAGAAACCATGGCCATTTGTGCAAGAGAACTAATAGTACTGGTGGGAATGTTGCACAGCATGAACCAAGACAGGAAGGAGGAGCAGAAGGAAAAGTAGGAAACAAATCAATAAATAAGAACCTTCAAAGCAAGCGAGTATTGTACACAGATAGGGGATTGAATGAGACTCCCATGAAACGTCCTGTCCAATTTTTCTCTCCTTGCATTTCATTGGAAAGGGGAATTGAGGAGGTGTATACTGGGTGAGTAATTGAATTTCACATCATTGCCCAAAGTGTAAGTTACCCCCTGGGCCCTACCTGTCCAGGTCTTAACGTACAACCTTTTCCATCGAATGTATACAAACAGAAGAATAACTTGACAGTACTGAGAGACAACATTGGCAGCAGCCGAGCCTCTGAAAGACAAGTTAGCATATTAAAAGTAGCTTCAAATGAAGCCTGGTTCTGTGGAAGTTTTATTTATCAGATATTATAAAATGTTTTTAAAGTTCTTTGCTACTTACGACACTCCCAATGTCAGCACATGGAGTAAGAGATAATTGATCACAGCATTTAAGATGTTGGCTATGAAACTAGTGAACATCTGAGGCATGATGATTCCCTGAGGTGGGAACAAATCAATAAAGTCAGTCCTCGGAATTGCCCTTCAATAAACCAACAGGGTGTGTGACACGGTGCCACGATAGCAGGAAGATAGGGTGCAACTGCTCTCCCAATGTCCGTGTTTGGGGTACAATGAGCCCTGATCTAACATGATCCCTTTTCCCTCACTTGAATCAGGCTCATTGCTGGAACTTGCCATTTGCTGTTAGATCAAGAAATTCAAATTCCCTGTGCTCCAGGGAGCTTCTCCATCTATCATTGCTATCTGATAAGTGTCCCATTCAACCATTCCCCCTGATGCTGCTATTCCACACTCTCTGAGTTGGATTCAACAATGGAATAATCTACAAATAAGGGAAAGTAAGGGTTCCTCCTTGGATAGCTCGCTCCCTAATGCCCGTGTGCCTGTGTGCACACATGCAATGATATTACCAATTGTGAGTACATCTGGGGAGTGATATACAGTCATTGAAAACAAAACGACTGCGGTAATTTTCGCATTCAGTCTGGGTGATAATCTGGCAAAACAGAATGCCTGCCCATTGTGGAAGCCACCCAATTTTATCCTTTTGATTTCATTGGCATGAAAATTGGACGGGTTCTACATTGGACGATTGGCTCCACTGGATTACTGTCCAGGCAGTGAATATGGAAATGACCCTCACTCAGTCCCTTTGGGCTGAGAAACTAGTTTCATTTATTCAGCCACAAGGAGTAGTTGAGGTGAACAGCATAGACATATTAAAGGGGATGGAGAAAGGAATCGAAGGGTATGTTGAAGGGGTTTGATGAAGAACAGTGGGAGGAGGCTCGTGTGGAGAATGGACACCAGTGTGAATCTAGAGGGCTGAATGGTCTATTTCTGTGCTGTAAATATTTTGTAATATGATATGAGTGTAGCTACTTTGTCCAAATTAGCTCCTGAAATATTTTGCGCAATCTGCCCAATTGCAGTTAACCATCAAAATAAGGGAAATAAAACCAAAGACTCCCAAATGTATCTTACTGCAATAATTATTAAAGTAATTTCATGCACACTTCAAAATTCAGTGACTTTACCTGATTCTGAAGGTATCTGATCTCTAAGTTATGAAGAAATACTGCCTATGAAAGAATATTGAAAATAATTAGCATCAATTTGGGGCGGCACAGTGGCGCAGTGGTTAGCACCGCAGCCTCACAGCTTCAGCGACCCGGGTTCAATTCTGGGTACTGCCTGTGGGGAGTTTGCAAGTTCTCCCCGTGTCTGCGTGGGTTTCCTCCGGGTGCTCCGGTTTCCCCGGGTGCTCCGGTTTCCTCCCACATGCCAAAGACTTGCAGGTTGATAGGTTAATTGGCCATTATAAATTGCCCCTATTATAGGTAGGTGGTAGGGAAATATAGGGACAGGTGGGGATGTGGTAGGAACATGGGATTAGTGTGGGATTAGTATAAATGGGTGGTTGATGGTCGGCACAGACTCGGTGGGCCGAAGGGCCTGTTTCAGTGCTGTATCTCTAAACTAAACTAAACAATCACTATTGAAATACAGAAGAAAGTTACATTCATACATCTCTCAAAAATTTGAGCCAGACCTGTGTTCAACCTGACTGTAGAGCATTTGCACAGGCCCTGTATGGCTCAAAATATAATTGCCTAGAACTTGAAAAGTCCAAGCTCTGCATAACCATGTCAGCCATGGCTCAGTTGGTAGCACTGTTACTTCTGAGTCAGCCGATTGTGTGTTCAAGTGCCACTCCGAAGGGGTGTGAAAATCTAGGATGACACTCCCAGTTCAGTACCGAGGGAGTGCTGTACCGTTGGAATTGCCATCCTTTGGTTGAGATGTTAAACCATGGCCCCATTTGCTCCATTAGGTGTGGGGGAACAATTCATGGAATGTATTCAAGATGCTTTTCTAGATTAGTATGTCAAGAAACCAACAAGGGAACAGGCTGTTTTAGATTTTGTTGTATGGAATAAAACAGTTAATTAATAACCTTGCGATAAAGGAGCCTCTGGGGAAAAGTGATCACAACCTGACTGAATTTTATGTTGTGTTTAAGAGTGATTCAGTGAAGTCTGAAACTAGGGTCTTAATTCTAAATAAAGCAAATTACGTAGGTATGAGGGGCAAATTGGCTAAGATAGATTGAGAAAATATATTAAAAGATATAATGGTTTATAGGCAATGGCATTTAAAGAATTCATTCATATTCCTTAAGGAATAAAACAAAAACCACAGGAAAAGTGGTCCAACAGTAAACTAACAAAAGCAGTTAAAGATAGTATTAGATTGAAGAAAGAATGTTGCCAAAAAGTGTAGTAAGCCTGAGGATTATGGGTATTTTGAAATTCAGCAAAAGATGACGAAGAAACTGATAAAGAAAGAGAAAATAAGATATGAAAGAAAACTGGCTAGACACATAAACACAGATTGTAAAAGCATCATAGGTATGTAAAAAGGAAGAGATTAGTGAGAGTAAATGTTGTCTCTTAGCAGCAGAGACAGGAGGAATTATAACGGTGAATAAGGATATGGCTGAGACATTAACCAAATACTTTGTAATTGTCTTCACAATAAAAGACACAGAAATATTCCAGAAGTTCTGAGGAACCAAAGGTCCAATAGAAATGAGAGACTTAAGGGTATAAGTATTAGTAAAGAAACAGTACTGGAGAAATTTATGGAACTAAAAGCCAACAAATCACCTGGACCTGCCAAATCACCTCGGGTTTTAAAAGAGGTGGCTACAGAAATAATGGATGTTTGGGTTTTGATCTTCCAGAATTCCCTAGATTCTAGAATGGTCCCCATGGATTGGAAGACAGCAAACGTAACCCTGCTAGTCAAGAAAGGTGGGGGAGTAGGGGGGAGATGAGGAGGTGAAAGAGAACTGGGAACTATAGGCCAGTTAGTCTGATAACAGTAGTAGGAAAAATGCTAGAATCTATTACTAGGGACGTGATAATAAGTTACTTAGAAAATCATAACATGATTGGGTAGAGGCAACATAGATTTGTGAAAGGGAAATCGTGTTTGGCAAATCTATTAAAGATTTTTGAGGATGTAACTAGCAGGGTGGATAAGGGGAACCAGTAGATAGAGTGTATTTGTAAGATGCCACACCAGAGATTATGAAACAAAATTAGAGCTCATAAGTGTGAGAGTCTTAGGAAATCCCTACATCAGGTTTTCTTGCTGGTTAATGAGAACTTAACTTAAATACTATGATTGACTGATTGTAAATTACAGTTTTACTAGTTGTGATATAATAATGCTTATACTGAACTATATTTGTATTCCTGCTAGTGATACGCCCTGGTTAGAAACAGCTGAGCAGTGACTAGATGGGAAAGTGTGGTTTGGGCTTTCATTGACCAAATGTTTTATTGGCCCCAAAGGGTTTAAAAGAGACCAAATGATGAAAAGGTAAAGTTCAAGCAGACCGTGAAAACTGACAGGCTGCTATGAGAACCAAAAGATATCACCTTGGTAGAATTACAGAGGCCCAAATACAGAGCAAACAATAGTACTTGAATCCTAGCTAAGATAGCTAGATGCAAGGCCACCATGTTTTCTGTGCTTTGCTCAGGCACTAGCATTGAAATGTCAACATGCTGATAAGGGTCCAAAAGTTGAGAAAACAGCTGATGTTAGGGATCATAAGATACTGACCTGGCCTGGGCGGGCAGATACATGGCATCTCTTGCAATTGAGCAGCTCAAATCATAGCAAGGCAATGATGAGGTTAAACCAGTCTCCATAGGCTTTGCTGTGTAACAAGAGTGTGAGAAAGGGTTCTCCGAGCCCTTAAAGTGTAGAGCTATTCCACCAGAGGAGGCTTGGGACCATCCCACAGATGAACCCTCACGGAAGAATGGGCTGGCAGGTGGCCCACACGTGCACATGTTGCATTAAATGCGCGACAGTGCCTGGTACACAACCATTGGGTATATTCACGTGGAGATTGTGCTTCTACCCAGGGAGTAATGATACTTTGATACTACTGCTCAAACATTGGCATATGTCAAATCTTACTTGTACTAAATAAAGTAAAACCACTGTCACCAATAAGGGTATCACTGAATCATTTCAGAACTAGAAAATGAAGGGGTTAAAGGGTTATTTGTCTCTGACACCTGGGGATTATATATTAGTATGGATTGAGGGTTGGTTAGTGAACAGATTATGAGCATAGGAATAAACAGATTATTTGCGGGTTGGCAGGCTGTAACTGGTGGAGTATCACAAGGATCAGTGCTTGGGCCTCAGCTATTAACAATCTATATTAATAAGTTAGATGAGGGGACTAAGTGCAATGTATTCAAGTTTGCTAATGATACAAAGTTAGGTGGAAAGGTAAGTTGTGAGGAGGCTACAAAAGGATTTGGGCAGGTTAAGTGGGATTAATGTAGGATTAGTATAAATGTGTGGTTGATGGTTGGCGTGGACTGGGTGGGCCAAAGGGCCTGTTTCGCTGCTGTATCTCTCTATAAGTGAGTAGGCAAGAATTAGGTAGATGGAATATATTGTGGGGAAATGTAAAGTGATCCACTCTGGTCGGAAAAATAGCAAAGCAGAGATTTTTTTAAATGTTACTCTTCAGGGGGATCTAGGTGTCCTTGTATGCAAATCATAGAAAGCTAACATGCAGCTACAGCAAGCAATTAGGAAAGCAAATCATAAGTTGTCCTTTATTACAAAGGGATTGGAGTATAAGAGTCAAGATAGCTTACTGCAATTATACAGGGCCTTGGTGAGACCACATTTGGAGTACTATGTGTAGCTTAAGTCTCCTCATCCAAGGAAAGATATACCTGTCTTAGAGGGAGTGCAACAAAGGATCACTGGATTGATTCCTGGGAGGAGGGAATTGCCCCATCAGGAGAGATTGAGTAAACTAGGCCTATATTCCCGGAGTTTAGAAGAATGAGTAGTGATCTCATTGAAACATGTGAATTTCTGAAGTGGCTTAACAGGATAGATGCTGATAGGTTGTTTCTCCTGGCTGGCTGGTGTGTCTAAAGTTAGAGGCCTCAGACTCAGAATAAGGGGTTGGACATTTAGGATTGAGATGAGGAGACATTTCTTCAGTCAAAGGGTTGTGAACTTTGGAATTCTCTACCAGAGAGAGCTGTGGATGCTCAGTCATTGAGTGTATTCAAGTCAGAGATCAATAGATTTTTGGATACTAAGGGAATCAAGGGATCTGGGAATAATGTGGGAAAATGTAGCTGAGGTATAAGATCAGGCATGATCTTATTGAATGGCAAAGCAGGTTCAAGAGGCCAAATTGACAACTCCTGCTCCTATTTCATATATTAAGCTCACATATGAAGAACATGTTAATTGTATGACAATTCTGTATAATTAATTAATTATATGCAGATGGAAGGCATTAAATGGGTTTCACTTGAGCTCATATTTATTGAAACTGTGGTGTGGTTGAGTTAGGAGGTCTATGGTTGTAATGTTTCACTCTGTAAATAAGTGTTAGACTGAGTAAAGATTGGCTCCAGTGCTATCCTTCACCAACTGACTTTTTTTTTATAAAGAGATACAGCACTGAAACAGGCCCTTCGGCCCACCGAGTCTGTGCCGACCAACAACCACCCATTTATACTAGTCCTACATTAATCCCATATTCTCTACCACATCCCCACCATTCTCCTACCACCACTAGGGGCAATTTACAATGGCCAATTTACCGATCAACCTGCAAGTCTTTGGCTGTGGGAGGAAACCGGAGCACCCGGCGGAAACCCACGCGGTCACAGGGAGAACTTGCAAACTCCACACAGGCAGTACCCAGAACTGAACCCGGGTCGCTGGAGCTGTGAGGCTGCGGTGCTAACCACTGCTATATTCTGGAATATAACAGAACAGTGACTTTGGTGAGGTACTGGAGCTCTGATTGTACGTATCTTTGTGTTGTTCAAGACTGCTTCTACTATCTAGCCATGGAAAGCTGAGACATTATGGATCCCAAATTGAGATCAGTTGGGGGATCATCCTGATAAGTCTGGCATACTGAATGGAGCAGTTTTAAAAAAATTTTTTTTAGAACATTACAGCACAGTACAGGCCCTTCGGCCCTCGATGTTGTGCCGACCTGTGAAACCATCTGACCTACACTATTCCATTTTCATCCATATGTCTATCCAATGACCACTTAAATGCCCTTAAAGTTGGAGAGTCTACTACTGTTGCAGGCAGGGCGTTCCACGCCCCTACTACTCTCTGAGTAAAGAAACTACCTCTAACATCTGTCCTATATCTATCACCCCTCAACTTGAAGCTATGTCCCCTCGTGTTTGCCATCACCATCCGAGGAAAAAGACGCTCACTATCCACCCTATCTAACCCTCTGATTATCTTATATGTCTCTATTAAGTCACCTCTCCTCCTCCTTCTCTCCAACGAAAACAACCTCAAGACCCTCAGCCTTTCCTCGTAAGACCTTCCCTCCATACCAGGCAACATCCTAGTAAATCTCCTCTGCACCCTTTCCAAAGCTTCCACATCCTTCCTATAATGCGGTGATCAGAACTGCACGCAATACTCCAGGTGCGGTCTCACCAGAGTTTTGTACAGCTGCAGCATGACCTCGTGGCTCCGAAACGCGATCCCCCTACTAATAAAAGCTATCCAGTTAGTCACAGGGAGATCCACTGTGATCTTTGCTGGCTGGACTCTTCTGGGTCAGTCCACATTCAGGTAATGAATGTGTCAAGTTCTTTAATGAGTTGTGTGTGTGTGGACGCTGCCAAAAATAGTTTACTTACAGGAAGACCAGGAATAAATATCTTCACATAGAGTTGTGTTAACCTGCAAGGAATGTAGAAGATGTTGATAACAATAGGGAAATCATAGAACATCACCACCTGTAACCAAAGGTAAACTCAAAACGCAGAAGCAGTGTATACCATCTACAAGATGAAACTTGCCAAAGCTTCTATAGCTCAGGAATAGGCACTGACATGTTGCACAACAGACATTTGACAAAATTATTGACAAAGCACGGACATGGGGCAATTAATCTGTATATAAGGTGTATTGCCATCAAAACACAATCCGATTTAAAACACATTTCTCCCTATAAATAAAGTAGCTAAGCATACAAACATCATGGAGAGAAGCACAACTGCATTAGCTAGCTGGCAAGCAAAATAATATGTAATGCCAATGCAAGATACTTTTGTTGACAGAATAGAGCTAGTACTAATGTCCTTTAGGGAAGGAAATCTGCTGTCCTTACCTGGTCTGGCCGACATGTGACTACAGACCCACAGCAATGTGGTTGACCCTTACATGCCCTAGCAAGCCACTCAGTTGTATCTAACTGCTACGAAGTCCAAATGGACTGCAGCGGTTCAAGGGCAATTAGGGATGGGCAATTAATGCTGGCCTAGCCAGCAACACCCAAATCCCATGAATGAATAAAAAAAAAACACTATGTCACGGTGTGGTAGATGGACTTTATTGGATGACCGCTGTGGATTCACACTGTGTCAGGGGTGAAAATTCATCCAATAAACCATGAAACTCAAGGAGAGGATTGTTATTGTGGTTATTGAGGTGATACAGGAGAAAAATCAACAATAGGAAAACAGACAGACATAGTCATGCTCATGAAATCATACCTTACAGACAATGTCCCAGACACTGCCATCACCATCCCCGGGTATGTCTTGTCCCACCGGCAGGACAGACCCACCTGAGACGGTTGCACAGTGGTATACAGTAGGGAGGGATTTGCCCTGGGAGTCCTCAACATCGACTCCGGACCCCATGAAGTCTCATGGCATCAGGTCAAACATGAGCAAGGTAACCTCCTACTGATTACCACCTACCGCCCTCCCTTAGCTGATGACACCACTTGGAGGAAGCACTGAGGGTGGCAAGGGCACAAAATGCACTCTGGGTGGGGCACTGAAACAGGCCCTTCGGCCCACCGAGTCTGTGCCGACCATTAACCACCCATTTATACTAATCCTACACTAATCCCATATTCCTACCACATCCTCACCTGTCCCTATACATCCTCATCCGTCCCTACATTCCCCTACCACCTACCTATACTAGGGGCAATTTATAATGGCCAATTTACCTATCAACCTGCAAGTCTTTTTGGCTGTGGGAGGAAACCAGAGCACCCAAAAGGAAACCCACACAGACACAGGGAGAACTTGCAAACTCCACACAGGCAGTACCCAGAATTGAACCCGGGTCCCTGGAGCTGTGAGGCTGCAGTACTAACCACTGTGCCACAATGGGGAATGAATGGGAAAGAGGGACTAACTGATCGGCCTCCTTCTGTTCTAGACTATTCTATAATCCTATTTATTCTCTAAAGAATCAAACAAGCAGCTGTTCTGGTCTTTAGAGGAATGTATATCGAACTCCTAATAAGATGTGAGTTTAAATCACGGGATCACTCAGTCTAACTTCTTCAATTTTTGGTCAGACTGCAAAGGATCTTGGGGGGAGGAAAAAAATTGACTCAATTCTTGAACTGAAATGTTCCTCCAGCCAGCCTATTACAGAGTGGACTGACTCATAGAGTTTGTGGAAAGCATCAATGGAATGATATATTAACCCTCCTGAAATCCCCCTCATTCCAAGGATTTAAGTCTACCTTATTCAGTTCTACAATAGGTTTCTTTTCTTACGCTATTTCCCCTTTTGAATTTTAAGTTAGTTTCTCATTCCCAGCATGTGACCTGTTGCTATTCTCTATCGATTCTGCTCTTATGTTGGATGTCAGATGAAGTCCACTGCAAGATGATTGACTCACTATTTCATTGGCCCACTCTCTATTGGGGAAACTATCTGGCCTCTGCTTGACACCGATCCAGCTGAGATTAACCCCTCACTATATGTAAATATGCAAGCTGGAACCTCCATCCTAACATTCCTTGACCCAACACTTCTGTGTTCACTAACACGCTCTGCCTTTGGGGCTGCAAACTCAGGATGGCCTTCTTTCTGTCACACAAACATCATCAATTATTCTCTTTTGTAATAAATAAATAAGACAAGACTCTCACTTGGCTACTGCAGGAGACAGTTTGAAAGCCAATAAAATGTGTTCGATGTTGATGAAGATAGCCCAGCAGGGAAAGCAAGCTATCATGAGAATGAGAATCCCTCTTTGGAGAATCACTCCAATTCGCTTCAAGTTCTTACTGCCATGTGTCTGAAAATCAGAGCAAAAGTTTTGTTAAAATGAATTGGATCAATATTGACCACCCCATTCCGATGGACACTATGGGCTGGATTTTCCTGCAGGCTTCTGAACCCGCCATCAGACTCAAATGTGGATCAGAAACTCACACAGTCTGGGAAACAGTCACTCATTGTGATTTTCCAGGGCTGGCCAATTAATGGCCAGAGGGTGGGCTCACGGTCCAATTAAGGGCGGCAAGCTGGCTCTCAAAGCTGGAGGGCCAATCAGAAGCCTTCCAGCTTGAATGCAGCAGCGGGTTGCCATGGCAGGAAAATGAGGGAGAGGGCACTTCAAAATGAAGGTGCACTTACTCCAGCTTTTTAAAAGTTATATTAAAAAAATCTTTTGCAGCCAGCCCACCATTGTGTGGGGGGATCCCTCTAGAGGGTGGCCTGAGGCTGCTGCTGCACCCAGGTTTGCAGGGAGGGCCTCTAGGGCTGCCCAGAGCGCTGCCCCCCCCACCCTGGTGTGCTGCCAGCAAGTCACCTCCAGGCAGTCAAATTGGCCCCCACCGCCTCTGGGAATCTGCAGGCCGAATGGGATTTTCCTTCAATTGACCTTAGAGGCCTTAATTAGTTGGATTGGCTACTTGCCACATGTGGGCAGGTTGCCCTGCCACCCCACTATCCCACCTCTGGGAAAATGGCCCGAGGTGGGATGAAAACGGGGAACCGGGCCACAGGCCGACAGTCATTATTTTTAGCACAAGCCCAGCCACCCACATCTGTTCCTGGCACCAGTGGGGCCTAAAAATCAGGCTCTACAAGTAATAACTGCAACAATATATAAAAACATTAGAATATCAAAATATTTACCCCACTTAACCAAAACCATTATGATTGGATACCATTTTTGTTTAGCATTTAATGTGCCAGGTTTGTTCAGTCCACAGCCACCAGAGTGTAAAGTGCATCTGAACCACTTTACTTAGACCACAGTGCAGAGGAAATTTACAAGAAATTGAAGCGATAAGATGGTAAAGCATGGAATGATCAAAGACCATTTAATCCATCAATGCTGTCCTTTGTTTAAACCACCTTCTTCACCTTGGATTCAATCCAACTCACTTATCTCCTAAGTAAAGCTTCTGCAAATTTTCTTCGTGTCCCCAAAATTAGAGAAAACTAAACTCTAAACAAAAAAGACTAACACCTCGAACTTTAACAAATACCTTAAAAAATCTAAGTACATTTTAGGCTGGGATATAGATTTTTGGTCTCGCAGGGAACCAAGGGATATGGGGAGCGGGCTGGAAAGTGGAATTGAAGCCCAAGATCAGCCATGATCATATTGAATGGCGGAGCAGGCTCAATGGCCATATGGTCTACTTCTGCTCCTATTTCTTGCATTCTTGTGTACATGAGATCTAGTGAACTGTCCGAGACATCAGAGAATTCCAGTACACTTGTCACACATGGCCTATTGCTTCCCGGTCCCTTATAACATTGTGTTTTTGAGATAAACATCAAACGCTTCCTGTTCAATGTTCTTCTCCATACAATGTTCTCGAACATTTTCCTCAAGATAATTGTGCTATCATACTAAGAGTGGTGCTGAGAATGGAAATAGAGTTATATACTGTGACAAAGACACTCAATAGAGGTACAATGCACTTTGTGTGGTAATGCAAAATGAGCACTAGCGAATCACCAGCCCATTTTATATTCTGCAGGGTAATTGGGCAGAGTGTGAAATGGGTCGCTGATTTGCAATTGGCCATTTCACGCCGTCTCCCTCATTGAATTTCACCTCCAACCTCCTTGCTTGTTAGTTCAGAATCACTGGATCATTTTCCGATCCACAGCTCAAGAGAGTCAAGGCCAATTGTAGCAGCCTTGCACTCACTGAGATCAACTAATTCAGGACACACCAGGATTTCTATCTGGTACGTCCCTGGTCTGTGTGGCTCAAATTCATACGGGGGTTTGAGTTTCACAAGGCCTGAACTTTAAAGATTTATTCTTCTCTGAGATAGCTAATTATATTTTTCTCCATTAAGAGAGTATCGCTGTCCAATGTACAGCCTGGAGTTAGCTGCACCTACTTGAGAGATGAGAGTGTCACACGCTGAAGACAAGCCCACACCTATGGAGCTACCTGATACATTTATTACCTGTCCAAAAGAAATAAAGAAAAGGAAACATTTAGCAATATCATCATAGACGCCATCAACATGCCACAAAATAATATAAAATAGGATTTTTTTATGTCAATGAGTAAAATACCATTGTGAATTTCTTTTTCCCTCCCTCCTTCCCCTCAGGTACCAACTCTTGATATGTTTTTGCTACCAGCAGACCCTCCTATTAAAATGCTTTCCTCGATAGCGTCCAATCTTCCAAACTGTAAACTGGAAGTCATCCAAAACTCTCCTCCCCATATCTTAACTTGCACCGAGTCCCCTTCACATATGACCCCTGTGCTCATTGACCTACATTGGCTCCCAGTCCACCAGTGACTCTGCTTATCCTTGTGTTCAAATCTTTCTATGACCTCACCCTTCATTATCTCTGTAAGCTGTTCCAGCCCTACAACACTCCGAGATCTTTGTCTTCCTTTAATTCTGTCCTATGGTGCATCCCCCACTTCCTTTGCCCCACCACTGACAGCCATGTCTTCAGCTGTCTGGGCCCTAACCTCTGGAATTTCCATCCTAAACCTCTCAGCCTCTTCATTTCTCTCCCCTCCTTTAGGGATGCTCCTCAAAACCTAACTCCTTGGCCAAGCTTTTGATCACCTATCCTAATGTATCCTTCCTTGGCTCAGTGTCAAGCCCAAGCATTTTACAAGGAACATTTCATCAGCTGATAAACTCACTAAACTTGAAATTAATAGGAAGCAATGCAGTTAATTTATTATTTTGTGAAGGATACATTATGATGAATAAATGTGCATATTCTGAACATAAACTCACCGCTGTGGCAAGACTAACTGCTCCCAATTCAATTTTTCCTAAATGTCCACAGAACGCGGTGCTGACAATATTTATTAGAAATATCAGCAGCTGTGTCAAAAACTGTTAAAGGAAAATGAATTTTAAATAATATACACTGGCCACTTAATTTTGATCATGCTCTTTTGTACCTTAAAAACAAACTTGTAATCTAATTAAAACAATCATGTTTCTTACTGAAAATAATCGTCTTTTTTCAAAAAGGTGATGCAAATTTAAGGTGATTTCAATGAGGTTTTCAAGATTATGAAGGAAATTGGCAAAGTTGCTCCAGGCAAAATCATTCACTGTGATGAAGGGTTCAAATATCAGCATATTCGAATGAGGAATTACAGCCTTTGAAGTAAAAAAGCAAAGGAAAGAGGAATATTTTCACCTTTAAGAGAGGGAGTTGTGGAATAAGTTAACAGGCAAGGCCGCTGAAGTGGATTTTCTAAAAGAGTTCAATAAAATCGATTGTACAAATGGATAAATTGAAGGAAATTATATAATGGGCTCTGTGGACAATTAGATATATTTCTGGAGAGAGCGGAGAGTGAAGGATGAGATGTTAGACGGGTGTAAACTCACCACTGGTCCAGCCAGTCTGGAAATATGTATCGCTTCCTGACAGAAGTTGACGGGTGTCAATCTCTTCATTTTCCTCAGTAACAGGTTGCCATGGGTTTCACGTGTCTCGGTAACGTTACCAGAGCTTAGTTGCATTGAATTCTCCATTTTTCCAATTCTTCATTCCAAAGGAAAAATAAACCAGTTATTATACTTCTCCTGTTTGGGTTTCCCCTCCCCCACACTCCCATCCCATCAACCTTCCCACATTATATTACCCATCTCCATTCAGTTTCACAACCCCTTTCTGATGTAATATGTGATGACAATGACTTTTGGTCATGATTAATTTTTAATAATTGTCCTTTCAGAGCTGCAGGAGTTGCAGCATCTATGTTTAGGGTTTGACACTTTTGCAGGATTGCTACATATAAGTATTCAAACATCAGTTATGTCAGTTTTTAAAACTTCCATCACAATAGGTGAGAAAGCAGAATGAATGAATGATTTAACTCTGCACTGTTGGCTGGTGTCCACTTTGAGGTAGTGTAGGGGTGAAGGATGTACTCAGTGTCCTGTGTAACATGTGAACTACACTGAGAAGTTGCACTCATGGATTATGTCAGTTAGAGTGATTTGCGATACAATGGTCATTTTTTGTGCGTATTGATACAGTCAAAATTTTGCTTCTGAGGTAAAGTTGCTGAGATTCACTGAAGTCCAGTGACATTTGTGTATTTTTTAAACTCATTTTCAGGATGTGGGTGTGGCTGACAAGCCCGGCATTTATTGGCCATCCCTAGTTGACCTTTGAGAAGCTGGTGGTGAGATTCTTCAACCTCTTCTTGAAGCTTCTTCTTGAACCTTTGCAGTCCATAAGACAAAGGTTCTCCAAAAATGCTGTCTCACTGTAGGTAATAACCCTAATCATTAAATTCAACATGTTTACAAACTCCATTTACCTCGAACAATAATAGATGCATTGGTACATGTTTAACTTGCTGCCAGGGCTTAAAGCTGGCATTGTGAATTGGCAATGTGTGGAAATGAAATCCGGGGATCTGTAACACCAGTTTTACACCTGGGTGGCAGGTTGAAAATCTACCCCCGTGACTACACTTCAAACAGCATTAATCATCCTGAGGATGTAATAGGTGCTATATAAATGCTCTTTCAGTAACAGACTATAAAAACCAATATATACCCCACACAACAAATGGATGAACACTCCAGCAGTTGATTATTCAATGCCCATTGCCCAGTATTATTTTTGTTTTTTGTTTCGCTCTTGCACTAAATCAACTCTTTCTACATCACTTCACACACAGTGTGAGGAGAACCTTGCAATCAACACCTGAATTAACCCTGGAAAGATCTAATTAATTAATTTATACCCAGAGCCCAGCTATTTATTAATTGAAATTTCAGTCAGTGATTTTGGCCATCACCCGCATACACTTATTATTTTCATAATTTTCAAACTCTACTTTTATTCAAGGAGATCAATTCATTCAGGAAAAAAAAATGAAATAGAGTAGGAGTTTGAAAAGTACCAGATATGAGTGTAATCTGGCCGGCAGAGATAAGAATTCTATTCATTGAAAACAAGAAACAAATCTGGGAGATATATTTCGGAGGACCAACCTGGGAGCAAGTCACTTGGAAAGAATCATCCAATCACGGGTAAGTACAAAGAATGTCACTGCACCAATACACAACCTAGCATGTAGGGGAGGTGGTGGCGTAGTGGTGTTATCACTGGACTAGTAACCCAGAGACCCAGGGTATTTCTATGGGGGATATGGGTTCGAATCCCACCACAGCAGAAGGTGGAATTTGAATTTAATTAATAAATCTGGAATTAAAAAGCTAGTCTAATGATGGCCATGAAACCATTGTCGATTGTTGTAAAAACCCATCTGGTTCACTAATGTCCTTTAGCGAAGGAAATCTGCTGTCCTTACCTGGTCTGGCCTACATGTGACTCCAGACCCACAGCAATGTGGTTAACTCTTACATGCCCTCTGAAATGGCCTAGCAAGCCACTCAGTTGTATCTAACCACTACAAAGTCTATAAAAAGGAATGAAACCGGACAGACCACCCGGCATCGACCTAGGCACCAAAAACGACAACGGCAAACCCAGCCCTGTCGACCTTGCAAAGTTCTCCTTACTAACATCTGGGGGCTTGTGCCAAAGTTGGGAGAGCTGTCTCACAGACTAGTCAAGCAACAGCCTGACATAGTCATACTCACGGAATCATACCTTACAGACAATGTCCCAGACACTGCCATCACCATTCCCGGGTATGTCTTGTCCCACCGGCAGGACAGACCCACCAGAGGTAGTGGCACAGTGGTATACAGTAGGGAGGGTGTTGCCCTGGGAGTCCTCAACATCGACTCCGGACCCCATGAAGTCTCATGGCATCAGGTCAAACATGGACAAAGTAACCTCCTACTGATTACCACCTACCGCCCTCCCTCAGCTGATGACTCAGCACTCCTCCATGTTGAACACCGCTTGGAGGAAGCACTGAGGGTGGCAAGGGCACAAAATGTACTCTGGGTGGGGGACTTCAAAGTCCATCACCATGAGTGGCTCGGTAGCACCACTACTGACCGAGCTGGCCGAGTCCTAAAGGACATGGCTGCTAGACTGGGTCTGCGGCAGGTGGTGGGGGAACCAACACAAGGGAAAAACATACTTGATCTCGTCCTCACCAATCTGCCTGCCGCAGATGCTTCTGTCCATGACTGTATTGGTAGGAGTGACCACCGCAAAGTCCTTGTGGAGACGAAGTCCCGCCTTCACATTGAGGATACCGTCCATCGTGTTGTGTGGCACTATCACCATGCTAAATGGGATAGATTTCGAACAGATCTAGCAATGCAAAACTGGGCATCCATGAGGAGCCGTGGGCCATCAGCAGCAGCAGAATTGTACTCATCCACAATCTGTAACCTCATGGCCCGGCACTCTACCATTACCATCAAGCCAGGAGACCAACCCTGGTTCAATGAAGAGTGGAGGAGGGCATGCCAGGAGCAACACCAGGCATACCTCAAAATGAGGTGTCAACCTGGTGAAGCTACAACCCAGACTACTTGCATGCCAAATCTCATAACCAACGGAACAAATCTAAGCTCTGCAGTCCTGCCACATCCAGCCGTGAATGGCGGTGGACAATTAAACAACTAACTGGAGGAGGTGGCTCCACAAATATCCCATCCTCAATGATGGGGGAGCCCAGCACATCAGTGCGAAAGATAAGGCTGAAGCATTTGCAACAATCTTCAGCCAGAAGTGCCGAGTTGATGAACCATCTCGGACTCCTCCTGAAGTCCCCAGCATCACAGATGCCAGACTTCAGCCAATTCGATTCACTCCGCGTGATATCAAGAAACGACTGAAAGCACTGGATACTGCAAAGGCTATGGGCCCTGACATTATTCTGGCGATAGTACTGAAGACCTGTGCTCCAGAACGTGCCGCGCCCCTCGCCAAGCTGTTGCAGTACAGCTACAACACTGGCATCTACCCTACAATGTGTAAAATTGCCCAGGTATGTCCTGTACACAAAAAGCAGGACAAGTCCAACCCGGCCAATTACCACCCCATCAGCCTACTCTCAGTCATCAATAAAGTGATGGAAGGTGTCATTAACAGTGCTATCAAGCGGCACTTGCTCAGCAATAACCTGCTCAGTGACGCTCAGTTTGGGTTCCGCCAGGGCCACTCAGCTCCTGACCTCATCACAGCCTTGGTTCAAACATGGACAAAAGAGCTGAACTCAAAAGGTGAGGTGAGAGTGACTGCCCTTGACATCAAGGCAGCATTTGACCGAGTATGGCATCAAGGAGCCCTAGCAAATGAAGTCAATGGGAATCAAGGGGGAAAACCCTCCGCTGGCTGGAGTCATACCTAGCGCAAAGGAAGATGGTTGTGGTTGTTGGTGGTCAATCATCTGAGCTCCAGGACATCACTGCAGGTGTTCCTCAAGGTAGTGTCCTAGGCTCAACCATCTTCAGCTGCTTCATCAATGACCTTCCTTCAATCATAAGGTCAGAAGTGGGGATGTTCACTGATAATTGCACAATGTTCAGCACCATTCGTGACTCCTCAGATACTGAAGCAGTCCGTGTAGAAATGCAGCAAGACCTGGACAATATCCAGGCTTGGGCTGATAAGTGGCAAGTAACATTCGCACCACACAAGTGCCAGGCAATGACCATCTCCAACAAGAGAGAATCTAACCATCTCCCCTTGACATTCAACGATATTACCATCGCTGAATCCCCCACTATCAACATCCTAGGGGCTACCATTGACCAGAAACTGAACTGGAGTAGCCATATAAATACCGTGGCTACGAGCAGGTCAGAGGCTAGGAATCCTGCAGCGAGTAACTCACCTCCTGACTCCCCAAAGCCTGTCCACCATCTACAAGGCACAAATCAGGAGTGTGATGGAATACTCTCCACTTGCCTGGATGGGTGCAGCTCCCACAACACTCAAGAAGCTCGACATCATCCAGGACAAAGCAGCCCGCTTGATTGGCACCCCATCCACAAACATTCACTCCCTCCACCATCGACGCACAGTGGCAGCAGTGTGTACCATCTACAAGATGGACTGCAGCAATGCACCAAGGCTCCTTAGACAGCACCTTCCAAACCCGCAACCTCTACCAACTAGAATGATAAGGGCAGCAAATACATGGGAACACCACCACCTGCAAGTTCCCCTCCAAGTCACGCACCATCCTGACTTGGAATTATATTGCCGTTCCTTCACTGTCGCTGGGTCAAAATCCTTGAACTCCCTTCCTAACAGCACTGTGGGTCTACCTACCCCAAATGGACTGCCGCGGTTCAAGAAGGCAGCTCACTACCACCTTCTCAAGGGCAATTAGGGATGGGCAATAAATGCTGGCCTGGCCAGCGACGCCCACATCCCATGAATGAATTAAAAAAAGACACGGTGAGAAGGTTACAATTGCGACTCAGTGTAATAAGTAAAAAACTTCAAACCAAAATAGGAAAATTGGAACAGGACACTGAACTGTTAACAAGCAACAGAACAGAAAGATCCCCAGGTGAGACATTTAATATATTATTAGTTGATTTCCAGTAGTGTTGCTAGTGAAGAGTCAAGACCAAGTGTAATTTTCAGATGAAGCGGGGTCCGAGGGTAGGTTTATTTCATAAACTCTTGTGTGCGATTTTGTCAAAAGCCTTTTGGAAGTGGATGCCATGTCGTAACATTCACGACAGTCCACTTGAGCTGTCACTTCTGTCATGGGAGTGTTTTTTTTCTCTCCTCTGTTTAAAAACAGTATGCCTTTAAGACTGAGAGCAACTTTTATATTCTCTGGGCACACTGTGTGTAAGCAGCAGCTGTTCCTAAGCAACAGCAGAAGAGAGCGAGGTCACATGCTGTATTCTATCAGTTTAACTGTGGGAAAAGACTGGCTCGAACCAGTTTGATCTGGGTAGTCCAGCAAAGCGTGCTCTCATGAAGGAAGAATTTTGACTCTCTCAGCAGAAGATCTACATTGGTCTCTGTTACGCCTGAGGAGAAAAAAGAAAACCTTGAATGAATCTTTGCATTGTTGGAGGTAGCAAATTCCTTTTTACTTCCAGTCTCTGAGAGAAGTCTCTGTCTCAGGAGTGACTTTCTGTTGCTTTTTGTGTTTCTGGGAGTTTGGAAGTTTTCAGTAAAGTTTCTATTGATAGACCGCCAATTCAAAAATCCAAATAGACTTGTTGATATACTCCTTGTTGAAAGAACTGTGTGATACCTGCTGCAGCTGAAGTACTTTGAACACCTATCATTTGAACTGCATTCACACTGCTCAGGACTTCCAAGTGTCAAAGGCCATGGGTTTGTGGCTGGACTTGGGCTCCACATCTCAATAAAAATTACTTAACACCTAACTGCCATTCTGGACACAAAGCAGATGAGCCTAAAGCACTGGGAAAACCATTCCTTGGAACTTTGAAACTTACTGCAAGCACCAGGTTTTTAGCTAATAATAAACTTCAACGGCAAGAAAATGGAAAGATTCCATGCTTAAGATGAAATTCAATAGTTCATATGCAAAGTCACAATTTTTACCAGAAGACAAAGATCTTGCATGTTTATTTCAATATCTGCCATTTTGTGCTGTTAATATGTGTAAATGTGAATGAAACATAAACATGCAATGAGCTGATTAATTCAATGCACTTGCATTTGCCCTGAATATTGTGTTAGTTTTGTCTTAACCTACGCAACCAATTATTGTGCAGAGCTTAGTTAAACCAAGATGAAGTGACGAGGGGTCCTGAAGCGAATGCACTTTTGGTTGTAACTTTCCGCCTGTTTCCACATCATAAATGCAGGAAATTCACATTGTCCGCTCGATCACATGGGGGTATGGAGCTGCATTAATAAGCGGCGAAGGTTCTGAGTGGATCTTTCTAGATCAAGGAAATTTTGATAATAAAAGCAAAATACTGTGGATGCCAGATATCTGAAATAAAACAGAAATTGCTGGAAATACTCAGCAGGTCTGGCAGCATCTGTGCAGAGAGAAGCAGAGTTAACGTTTCAGGTCTGTGACCTTTCTACAGAACTGGCAAAGGTTAGAAATGTATTATGTTTTAAGCAATTAAGAGGGGGGGTGAAGGTGGGGAAGAGAACAAATGGAAGGTATGTGATTGGTTAGAGTGTAGGAGAGATTAAATGACAAAGATGTCATGGGACAAAGGCAAAGAGAGTGTTAATGGCTGTGGTGAAAGACAAAGCATTAGTCCAGAGAAAGTGTTAATGGCAGAATAATAAGCAGTTCAGTCTGAAAGCACAACATGAAAAACCAGGTTTAAGGCAGGCACATGGTTAAAAAATAAAATAAAATAATTTTAAAAAGGGCCAGTCATGCCCTGAAATTGTTGAACTCAATGTTGAGTCCGGGCGGCTGTAGAGTGCCTAATCGAAAGATCAGATGCTGCTCCTCGAGCTTGCAATGATGTTCACTGGAACACTGCAGCAGGCCAAGGACAGAAATGTGGGTATGAGATCAGGGAGGGGTGTTGAAATGGCAAGCAACCAGAAGCTCGGGGTCATGCTTTCGGACTGAGTGGAGGTGTTCCTCAAAGTGGTCACCCAATCTACGTTTGGTCTCCCCAATGTAGAGGCCACCGCATTGTGAGCAGCAAATACAGTATACTAAATTAAAGGAATTTTAAATAAATGGCTGCTCCACCTGGGGCCTTGGATGGTGAGGAGGAAGGAGATAAAAAGGCAGGTATTACACCTCCTGCAATTGCATGGGAAGGTGCCATGGGAAGAGGACAAGGTATCGGGGGTAATGGACAAGTGGACCAGGGTGACACGTAGGGAACAATCCCTTCAGAATGCTGACAGCAGAGGAGAAGGAAAGATGTGTTTGGTGGTGGCATCACGCTGGAGGTGGCAGAAATGGCGGAGGAAATTCAGAAGCCAGCATTGCACTACAATTACACTGCCTTTCTCATCACAACTTTACAGGGAATTCTGGGTATTTTATCGATCTCTTTATCATGCTCCCGATTTAGTTTCCCGCTCCCCAGAAGCTCCACAATGTGTCCAGTTGTTCCAGAAGCTTTGGAGCAGAGGACTTACTGATGTGGGTTTCCCCACCACCCGCCAATGAAATTTACCTTTTCCTTGATCCTCGATAGAAAGTTTAACAGTCTCCGTGTTCCTCCGCCTCGATGTATTCGGATCAGTAATTGCAGATCACTGGGACTCTCCGAAGTCGCAGTCACAACAGAAATTAACTGATGTTTGTGGAGAAGGAGGTGGAGTAACTGTAAGGACAGTGTTCATTTAGGATCCTCCACTTCTCTGTCCTACTAAACCTGGTCAACTTAAAACAGAATAGAGTCCACGGAAAAGACTTTCCAGCTAAAAGGATAGTGTCCTCTGCTATATGCCACCTGCACACTAATCCTAATATTTGCAGAACTCAAACTATTTCAATGAAAAGAGCCAAATGGACTTTGAAACTTGCCTGTTATTCATTAAATTTTAGACCGTTTAATTCACTAATTCATAATTGGGCAAGTGATATTTCGCAATAATACGATTAAGTGAGAAAGACAAAAGAAAGATGGTCAATAAACTACTTCCTAAATGTAGTCACTGTTGTAGGAAACACAGCAGCCAATTTGTTTTCAGCAAAGTCCCACAAACAGCAATGTGATAACGACCAGATAATCAGTTGTCGTGATGTTGATTGAGGGATAAATATTAGCCAGGACACCAAGGAGAACTCTCCTGCTCCTTTTCAAAACAGCAGCATGGTATTTGTGCATCCACCTGAGAGAGCAGAAGGAGCCCCAGTTTAACATCTCATCTGAGAGACAGCACCTCTGATAATGCAGCACTCCCTCAGTTCTGCACTGGAATGTCAGCCTGCAGTATATGCTCAAGTCACATGGGTGGTGGAGAAAGGTGGGGAGAAAAGAGACTCTGAATTGCTGTTTTCATTTAAGTGGGTTGCCTGGAATTTATAATAGACTAGTTGGTCAGAATTATTTGCATATCGAACTTTCGATAGTAATTTCTCGTCCTTCCACTTGAACAGGGTTCAATGCTTTAGTGATTTGTGTGATACAGGAAACTGAACGCAATGTGATCGGTTATATCTTCAGCACTGACAAGTTAGTAGAAAAAAAATTCTACAAACATTAAAAACTCAACTGCATATAGTTTACAAAGTGAATTCAGAAATGCCTGAAAGCTCTCTTGTCACCCCTCTCTCCCTCTGATAGATAAATTTATTCAGTTAGTTGGGGATGTGTTACCATTAGTCACTACTAACCAATTGTTTGATGCCAGGGCTGTGAGCATTAAAACAGAACCTTTAAGAATTTATACAAATAGGTTTAAGTCGAAATTAAGATTGTTGGTGATATTTTCTCCTTCAGTGCACCTGTGCCCCATGGGTTTTATCGGAACAACTGCTGTCCAATGGCTTCACAAATTCAGGATTTGCTACCTTTAAAATATCTTCATTAAAAGTAATCAAATGATGCAAAATAGTGAGCTGTAGAAAATATAGAAACAGGAGTAGGCCATTCGGCCCTTCAAGCCTGTTCTGCCACCATTCAGTCAGGTCATGGTTGATCTGTACATCAACTCCATTCGCTCCTTATCACTTGATATCCTTACCTCAAAGAAAGCAAAATTGATGATGTGGTAATTGTAATATGTTCTATTTATCTATTACACAGTGTGTGAATGCTGGAGTGTTAAGAGGAGCAAGGAAGCAAAGATCGGGTGCTCTCAGTAGCCACCATGTTATTTGCCCTCCTGCCTCCCAGCCCATTGTTGTCGTGTTGATAAAATTCAGCCCATTGTATTTGTGAGTGACATTCATATTGGAACACGATCCTGTGCTCACACACATGCAGTTCAAATGGGAGCCTCTGCCTAGTGACCCAAAGCACTTGCTGATGTTATGCTCCTTATACCAGAGGCAGTGAGGCTAACTGTACTGTCACTATAGTAGCAGCTGCCACCTATGTCCTTCAGGACACAACTAGTTTGGTCAATAGTGGGACTACCAAGCCGCTGTTGGTGATGGACGTTGACACACCCCCAACCAAAATACATTATGTGCTCTTTCAACTCTCAGTGCTTCCTCCACATGAACCATGGAGAAATACTGATTACTATCTACCACCCTTCCTCAGATGATGAATAAGTGGGAGGTCTTCTTGCTGATGTTTAACCTGAAGCTATAAACTGCATGGGGTCCGAAGTCAATAAAACCAGCTCCCCACTCCCCCATCCACTGTATATCAATGTATCTTCATCTCTGGAGGTTCTGTCTTGCCTGTGGGACCAAACATATCCAGGGAAGCGATGGAGGAGTCCAGGACGTTGGCTAATGGGTATGACTAAGTCAGGCTGTTTCTATCTAGTCGAAGACATCCACACCTTGTTCACAAGACTAGCAGTTTGCTCACTAGAATTCTGACACAACCTTTGAATGGGAAAATAGACTTTTCAAACCCTGAACATTGAGACTATCCAAGTCTTCATAAGACATTTGGAAATCTGTTCATAATTGATCATTGTTAATTATTTATTACAAATTGCTTGGAGTTCATCAGTAACAGGCTTTGCGTGAGCTTTAACCTCTTGTTGCCCTTTAGACACAGTCTTACTATTCATGCTGCAGCAAATAATCTTGATTTGTCTCTGCAATGTTCACTGGGGTCTACATGTCCTTTGCAAGAATAAAGTGTATCACTAATCCAATTGCCAGTACAAGCGGTCCTGAAAGGAAGGCTAGGCCACGACGGATGATCAGTTGTTTTGTGGACAAGATTTCTCCAACTGTGGTAACGCCAATGTCCAGAATGGAAGATCCATCTGTCACCCGGTCCTTGTCTATCTTTTGTTCCACTTGACAAACTTTGGGCATCAGAACCACTGCATTGTTTTCTGTGTCCTCCTCTGTAAAGGAAAGTCACATTGAAAAGCTGTAAGTACATATGGTACCTGTTGATAATTTTTTTTTATGGAGGGCTAGTGATCAGATCAATCTAATCCTCCATGACTACCAGCCATTAGGAATACCACATGATCTATATACAGGAGACAGGACTAGGTTGTCTGCCAATCAGAATAGATAGAGACATTTTTCTGCTGGTGGGGGAGGCTAGGACAAGGGGACATAACCTTAAAATCAGAGCCGGACCGTTGAGTAGGGAAGTTAGGAAACACTTGTTCATGCAAGGGGTAATAGAAGTGAGTAACTCTCTCCCAAATAAAGCAGTTCAGAGAAGGTTTACTAGACTAATACCTGGAATAGGTGGGTTGACTTATGAGGAAAGGTTGGACAGGTTAGGCTTGTATCCGTTGGAGTTTAGAAGAGTAAGAGGTAATTTGATTGAAACATTTATGTCTCCGAGGGGTCTTGACAGGGTGGATGTGAAGAGGATGTTTCCCCTTGTGGGAGAATCTAGAACTAGGGGTCACAGTTTAAAAATAAGGGGTCGCCTATTTAAGACAAAGATGAGGAGACATTTTTTCACTGCGGGTCGTGAGTCTTTGGAAATCTCTTCCTCAAAAGGCGGTGGAAGCAGAGTCTTTGAATATTTTGAAGGCACAGGTAGATAGATTCTTGATAAGCAAGGGGGTAAAAGGTTATCGGCGGAATGTGGAGTTGTGGTTACAATCAGATCAGCCATGATCTTGTTGAATGGCGGAGCAGGCCCGAGGGGCCGAGTGGCCTACTCCTGCTCCTAATTGGTATGTCCGTATGTTCGCATTAAATGCTAACTCAATAATTTTAAATCAATAGATTTTTGCTGGATAAGGATATTAAGAAATATGGAGCCAAGGCAGATGGATGGATCTAGGATACAGATCATTCATGATCTCATTGAATGATAGAAGAGGCTCAAGGGGCCAAATGGCCTCCTCCTGTTCTGAAGTAATCCTCTTAGACAACGATAGTGTGCAGTGAAAGGAGACCTCCAGAAGAGAGAATATGGAGAAATACAAACCGTTGTTTGAAAAAGGAAAGAAATATTATTTAATGATCTGATCACTTAGTCCACAAGTGGGTTATTCCTGTGATTAGGTCACAATGGCATGTTTTCTATATTTCTTGGACATTAATCACTGTCAGGTTTTGAGTTTGTGCCATAAAGTGTTCAGACATTTGATCATTCTTAAAGCTCTGTATTTTGTTTAGTTGCTGTGTTAATGAATTAGATTGGTTTAAAAGCTTCCCCAAAAGTGTTTAGGTTTTAAAATTCTCTTCTTTGATTTCAAATCCCTCCATGGCCTCACCCCTCCCTATCTCTGCACCTCCCCCAGCCCTACAATCCTCCAAGATCTATGCACTCCTCCAATTCTGGCTTCTTATGTACCCCCAGTTTTCATCAGCCTACCGATGGCAGCTGTGCCTTCAGCTGGTGGGCCTCCCCCTTAGTGAATCTTTGTTCACTAACTTCCAATTATAAGGCAAAGAAACTAGCCAAACAGGTTTTCTTAGGTTTAAAGAAAAAATGTTGAACTTTATTAAACTTAAACTCTAATTCGGTTAATGACTATGGATATGCAACCTGCCCACGCTAGCACTCATATGCGATACTCACATGCAGATTGAGACAGAAAAGAGCAGAAGAAATAAAGTGGAAATGTTTGAGGCAATATCTGAAGATGGTTTATTGTTACTATTCTTCGAGCTCGCTGTAGAGTCCTTGATTGTAGGTAGGTCTTGCATTTCATTGGGGCCCAGTATTCTTCTTAAACCTTGTTCGATGTATGAGACGTTTCCCTCTTGTGGTTCATGTGTTCTCAGTGGGTTTGGAGTTCCGTGATAAAGAGAGGGAGAGCCAGACAGACAGGAGAGGTCTTTTCAGTCCAGGAGCATTCTGCAGTCTCTGACTTCAAACTCTTTGTACAATTCAGAAAAACCCAGGTTGCCAAGCAGGTTAGTCATGTGACTAGCTGGTCAGACCAAGTCTGTTTGTGGATTCTCTCGTCTTCGCCGACCCTCTTCTTACATACAATATCTGGTGCTCAAAGACCATTGTGGGTTAAATTGGAGCAACCCTTTTGTCCCTCCAAGCACTGTCTGTTCGTATGCAAATGTTTTCTAGCCATGGCTGATCTGTTTAACAAGTAATTTCCTCGCTCCAGCAACAGTTTAAAATCAATGTTCATATGACAAAATTAATATGCCTCATTCTTGGCAGGTGGGGGCCCAGCATGACAAAATACAAGTTGTTGTTCATGTTATTGATGTAAAGGTATAGCTGAAGGTTGGTACTTTGCACCAAATTTAATTAAAGACGAAGTCTCGGTACATCCGTTGCTGTAGGGAAATTCCAGTCTACTGCCAGCTATTCAATAAATGGAGCATCGCTGGCAGTGTGCAAGCATCTGATAGATGGTTCATAATTCATAAAAACCAAAGGTATCCAAATTTTGAATAAACAGGGAGTCGTTGATAACTTTCAAACATCTGAAAGTTCACAACTCATAAAACCTGACCATTTCCGAATGTTCATTAAATAGAGCATTGCTGGCATTACCTAATAGTCAACAAATCATAGAAGTCAGAGGTATCCAAATTTGATTGTTAATTGATTTATCTTAAATATAATTAAGGGTTTTGAATCCAGGAGTTGCTTCAGACTCCCACGTCCTATTTGTAGAAGTCAAATACCAGATTCAAAGAGGTAGAGTGGTGCAACATCATGCCATGGACACACTTATTAAATGTTAACAGATTTCCCATGCTGTTGCTCACTGGTAGGTCAAGTGATGCACTACTGTATCATGATGAGCATTACACCATGTAACACACCATGTATTATTCTGTTATAAAAGTGGAGCTGTTTTGAGCTGTTCTGCCCTTTTAAGGCCACAAAGTCTGTTGTAGATCCTGAGATCAACTAGAGGTTAATTCACTTTGGTGTGGGAATTTTGGAAATTGACAGGTACTTGTAAATTTCTGGCTCTAGATCAAGACAGTGGCACAGAGTAACTTTGAAGAGGGGATGGAATCTCAAACCTTCTGAGGCCAGACCATTCCCAAACACACTTAAGTAATTAGGAAACCTTTACGGTACCAATGTGCTAGTCTGAAGGTGGCAGAGACTGGTCTACCTTATGCTGGGCCAATGGGTCAGAATATTAATGAAGGTTTGCCTACATTTGCAATTAGTTATCCCTTGCTGAGAATAATATGGTTTGTGTATTATAGAGCTTTCTCATTGTGTAAACCGCAGAGTAAATTAATTAAATAGTGAATCACGATAACACCCCATGCAAATGTGATTCATGCTGATGTTTCTCCGAGATTTACACCATTGGATAACATTACTGAACACGGATTGGAGATAAGGCTACAGCATTAATGTAAAGGTTCTCCTTCAAGCACGTTTCCCACTGGATCACAGGTGTGGCCAAAATTATCGACGCATTGCAGAGTTTTATTCTAGATGGAGCATTTCTATAAAAAATTGTTTATTAAAAAAAAGTTTCTCAGTGAATGTGAGTCACCATACAGCAAAAGAAAAACAAATAAAGCCAGGTCCTTGCTCATCAGACGTCATGTCAGGATTCATTCCTTCTCTGCAAATGCCAGCAGTGTTTTTAATGTAAACTGGGGGTTCGCTGCTATACCTCAGCGTGATGGTTCATGATTATAATTTCCTGGTCAGGTAAATCAGAACAAAGTATTTCCAGTGATCGGTGAGTTGGTACAAATCCCTGATTCTAATTGTTCCACCACTGGTGACCCTACCTGCAGCTTCTTCGATCCTAAGCTTTGGAATTCCCTTCCTTAATTTTTCTATGTCTCTCTCTCTCTTTCTTTAAGACACCTATGTCTTTGACCAAGCTTTTGGTCACCTGTCCTAATTCTTCCCTAAGTGGCTTTGTGTCAAATATTGTTTGATAAATCTCTCCTGTGAATCACTTTGGAACATTTTAAAGCTGCTATGTACGAATACAAGTTTGTTGTTATACAGTTCTCAGTCTTGGTTGGGCCATATGAGGGAGGGTGAGGAAGTATAAAGGTCCTTGCAGGCAGTTGGCCAGATGGGGAAACACAGAGGTTTGCAGGTCAATCACCTTAAGGGCTCACTGAACCTACACTAGCAACTTGCATTTATATTGTGCCTTTAACATAAAACAAAATATACCACAGTGAGTCACAAAACTAGCCATTGATGACAGACTGATTGACAGATTTCTTGGAGATGGACATAGGGGATCAAAAAAATGCATATTGTTTATGATTAAAACTTTTACAGGACAGAAAGAGGCCATTTGACCCAAATCAGCTGTGCTGGCTTGTTTTGTCCCATTTCTCAAACCTTTCATTTCTTTGAATTTTCCAATTATTTTTGCACTTCCCATTCAAAAGTGGAATTCCATGTCCTAACAGTTCTCTATATACAAAACATTCTCCTAATCTCTTTCTTTTGGATGATAATCTTAAATGCATAGCCTCTTGTAACCGACTCACCAACCAGAGGAAACACTTTGTCCCAATTTACCTTTTCAAAACCCCTTGTCATTTTGAATACCTCTGCAGTGAAGAGCCTGAAATTACACTGCAGGATAACAAAAGGTGAGATGAAGTCAGGTGGAAGGAGGCTCGGGTACAACACTGCATCAACACTAGCATAGACTCGATGGACTGAATAGCCAGTTTCTGCGCTGTAATTTCTTTGTAATAATGCTCACTTGGTGAGTTTCTAATCTCCACTGTTTGAGTAGAGGTTTTATGCTGTTTCAAACAAATGAATTAACACAGTTTTTCAAAAACAGAACAGAGAGGAATTTCAGGTGGATGTGTTCGTTCATTAGTATCCTGTGGTGTAATTTCTGCATCTATATGGAAGGAAGACCAACTAGTGTTTTCACTAGTAGAATATTAAACCAAATTGAGAGCTGGCCTTAGCACTACGCAGGCCTACCTACGGGAGGCGCTGCTGGCCACTTCCCATACAGCTTGTGTGGCACGAGTCAACCAGATACATGTGTGATCATAACATCACTGAAGCAACACAACTGTCCCAAAATTGGTCAGTGAATATGCACGTAACGCCTTCCCTAATCACTCCTGAAATAACAAGCCTTAGCAAGCAAGGTGGGCCCTGTGTTGTGTGATTGCCTTTCAGAAAAATGTACCTTTAAGAGTAATGTATCTTGAAGATCTTAGCATGCTAATGAGCGGAGTGCTAGGATGCAGTCATGTGACTACATGCCAGTCTCACTCTGTAACTGTAACACTGAGAGGCAAGTCCTGTAAATGGTTAGCTCTGCACTGTATATACCTGTCAGCTGTTTAATAAACCTGTTTGACATCTTCAATCAACTGAACTCCATGCATCTCATTTAATGTTGCATAAGACAACAGAAAAAGCTTCTCATTACATGGTGGTAACTGTGGTGAGAAGACAAAATCCAAGATTGAAGACCACAGGAAAATAGCTTTAAAAACTACCAACAGCTAAAAGAGAGAAAGTTAAAAGAAACACTGTAAACAGTGTAAAGAGGAAAAAACACTCACTTCCAGCTGTAGAGGACAGAGCTGAATGACAGGCTGCAAATCAATCACTGTGATTGGGTGAATCAGTGTGCCGTTGGTACAGGTTGTTACACCCTGTGCTGGACTTATTTAAAGGGCCATTCAACAAGTTGCAGTTGAGGTGCTTTGGACTTACTTGTCTCAGGCAAAATTGGTGGAAGCACTGTGGTGAGTTGTTGGAGGAGTTTGGAGGCTTTTGTTGATCAGAGCAAGGCCGAAAATAAAATTAAAATAAAAGCAAAATACTGCAGATGCTGGAAATCTGAAATAAAAACAAAAATTGCTGGAAATACTCAGCAGGTCTGGCAGCATCTGTGGAGAGAGAAGTAGAGTTAACGTTTCAGGTCTGTGACCTTTCATCAGAACTAGCAAAGGTTAGAAATGTGATGGGTTTTCAGCAAGTGAAAGGGGCGGGGGGGAAGAAGAACAAAAGGGAAAGTGTGTGATAGGGCAGGGGAGATTAAATGACAGAAATTTCACGGAACAAAAGGCACAGGGAGTGCTAAAAGTTGCAGTAGAAGAAAAAGCATTAGTTCAGAGATTAAATAGCAGATTCTCCGACTTACTATGAGCAATTCCATGGGACATCTATTTGTATTTATAATACAAATAATATAGAGGGTATGATTGAGAAGACAGGCTAGGGTTGTTTTCTTTGGAACAGAGGAGGCTGAGGGGAGATTTGGGCTATATAAAATTATGAAGGGACTCAATAGAGTGGATATGAAGGACCTACTTCCCCTAGCAGAGAGGTCAACAACCAGGGAACATAGATTTAAAGTACAAAAGCAAAATACTGTGGATGCTAGAAATCTGAAACAAAGACAGAAAATCTGGCAGTACAGGTCGGGCAGCATCTGTAGCAAGAGAAGCAGAGTTAATGTTTCAGTTCGATTGACCTGAAATGTAAACTCTCTTTCTCTCTCCACAGATGCTGTCCGACCTGCTGAGTATTTCCAGCATTTTCTGTTTTTGGTTTTAAAGTAATTGATAGAAGGATTAGAGGGGAGTTGAGAAGAATGTTTTTCGCCCAGAGGATGTGGGGGTATGGAAGTTACTATCTGAAAGTGTAGTCGAGGCAGAAACCCCCATGGCATTTAAAAAAAAAAATACATGGACATGCATTTGAAGTGCCATAACCTGAAGGGCTCTGGCCCAAGGGCTGGGAAGTGGGATTAGGCTAGATAGCTCTTTCTCAGCAGACACAGATGCAATGGACTGAGTGGTTTCCTTCTGTGCTGTAACTCTTCTATATTTCTATCACATTAGTATTATTTCCTTCTTAAATTGTTTAAATAAAGTTATTGACCATTGATATGGAAATATTTGCAATTTTACAAGCTAGATTAATGTAAACTTGTCTCTAAACAATCTTAAGTAGTTATTTTGAGATTATTCAACTTTTTTCCCCACAAATAGAATTTTCTTGTCATTCCACCAGGAAAGGAGGAAAGCCTGTTTTCATTTTTTTTTTTAAAAATCATACCTGTATTATATACTGATACAAAGGCATGACAGGAAACAATGGTTCTATTTATTGAAACTGTGTGCTATGCTGAAAAATTAATCTATTATATATACAAACAGATGTCCCATGGAATTGCTCATAGTAAGTCAGAGAATCTGCTATTTGATCTCTGAACTAATGCTTTTTCTTTTACTGCGACTTTTAGCACTCCCTGTGCCTTTTGTTCCGTGACATTTCTGTCATTTAATCTCCCCTGGCCTGTGCCCTATCACACACTTTCCCTTTTGTTCTTCTTCCCCTCCTTTCACTTGCTGAAAACCCATCACATTTCTAACCTTTGCTAGTTCTGATGAAAGGTCACAGACCTGAAACATTAACTCTGTTTCTCTCTCCATAGATGCTGCCAGACCTGCAGAGTATTTCCAGCAGTTTTTTTTATTTCCGAGAATAACATTGTCTTACATAGATATGGGGGCAATAATTGCAGTGTCACTTGCTCTTCTGGGAGTATCAGTCCTACATTGAGTTGAGCCAGGGGCAGTGCATCGGCAGCTTCACTTCGCAAAGGAGACAGGGGTGGAGTTGCATCACCTCCTTTACAATGACCTGGAGACTCAAACCACGGTGAGATGGCCCTCCCAGTGACTGTGAGGATCACTGTCACCATTTGTTTCTATGCAATAAGATCTTTCCAGACGAGAACTGGCAACATCAGCAACATGTCACAATTCAAAGCATCTGGGATGTGACAGAAGTGCACTTCAGGAGAAGAGGGAACTGTATCCTGTTCTCCCTGAGCAGAGAAGGCCAAGATGAAAAAGCGCATCAGCTCACCAGGAAAACGGGCTTCCCGATAGTGAAGGGCGCCATCGGCTGCCCACACGTAGTCAACAGATCACACCAACGGAGTGCGATACCGCAAGGGCTTCCATTCAGTCAATGTGCAGTTGTACGACCACACCAAGAAATTAATCTCGGTGAATGCCCAATATCCTGGCAGCACCCATGATGCTTTCATCAATGGACAGTCAGCAATTCCCAACTTCTTTGGACCTCCAAGATAGACAGCAGGATAGTTGCTCAGTGACAAGGGCTATTCCCTCCATATATAGCTCATGACCCCCCTTCCACCATCCCACCACGAGGCTAGAGGGCCTTCAATATGTGTCCTGGAGCCACCCGCAAGTCATCCGGCTTCTAAAGCAGAGATTTCGCTAGGGGTGATCTCAGCAGTAGACACCTCGGGTCCTCCAAGTTTCTGATGATGTGCTAAGAGGCTGTTTCCCATGGCTGGAGAATCTAGAACTAGGAGCATGGTCTTAGGATAAAGAGTCACCCATTTAGGACTGCGATGAGGAAAACTTTCTTCACTCAGAGGGTTGTGAACCCTTGGAATTCTCTACCCCAGTGAGTTGCAGATTCTCAGTCATTGAATATATTCAAGACTGAGAGTAATAAATTCTTAAAATCTAAGGGAATAAATGGATATGGGGATCGGGCAGGAAAATGGAGTTGAGGTCTAAGATCAGCCTTGATCTTATTGAATAGTGGAGCGGGCTCAAGGGGTCTATTTCTTATGTTCTTATATTAAAAAATGGAAAAGTGCTCTATTTTCTCCAGTAAGATAATTCACACTAGTTGTACCAGTAAACAAAGTACAGCAATTATGAATAATGTGGGAGGGTGAATTCTGAACTTTAATTACATGATGACAGTAGGATAAGGCTATGCAGATGCAAACTAGTAAACAGTAGGTAAATACTTCTTCACATAAACAGTGGCCAATGTATGGATGAGGCCCTCGAAGAGTTATGGAAGCAAAACCCCTGGAATGTTTTAGAAAGGATTGGATGCTATAATAGATGAGAGAGGGGGAAGGAAGCTCTAGAATCCTTGAAGACACAAGATGGGCTGAATGGTCTTCCTCATCAAAAGATGAATTACGTAGAAAGTCTAGAGAAGCTGTGATTGTTCACCTTGGAGCAGAGAAGGTTCAGGGGAGATTTAATAGAGGCATTCAAAATTATGAAGGGATTTGAGAGAGTAAATTAGGAGAAACTGTTTCCCTTGGCAGGAGGATCAATGACCAGAGGACACAGATTTAAGATAATTGGCAAAAGAACCAGAGGAGAGATGAGGAGAACGTTTTTACTCAGCGAGCTCTTATGGCCTGAAAGGACGTTGGAAACAGAATAAACAATAACTTTCAAAAGATAATTAGATTAATACTTGAAAAGGAAAAATTTGCAGGGCTATGGGGAGGAAAGTGGAGGGGAGTGGGACTAATTGGATAGCTCTTTCAAAGAGCTAGCACAGGCACAATGGGCTGAATGGCCTCTGATATGTATCATTCTATGATCTTGTAACCTATAATGAATAATTTAGTGGTAATGATTTCAAAATTCTTTAGCTGATGTTGAATAGGTAAGTAGTTTGGAATGTCTTGAAGCCTTTTCCTCTTATCTTGTAACTTTTTGATAACCAGTAGTTAGACTTTATTTTGCAGTGGTAATTCCAAAGTACATCTTAATCTTGATTAATATATAAGAGCTTTGCCTATGAAAATTATGCTTAGATCTAAAACTCAACAAACCAATAATTTTCCAAGCTTTGCAGCACAGTCTAGTTAATAACTAATTCTATAGTTCATTGTACACAAACTATATGACAGAAAACACCTCATAAAGTCATGTCTTGCCCAATAATGATTAGACTTCTGCATCTTGTTGCTTTCTCAGAAGGAAACAAGATATCAGGGAGGCCATTTGAACGAGCCTAACTCATCCATGAGCCTAGAGTCCCCCAACTGTTGCTCGAATAAATTCCAGGACTTTTTGCTTCAGTCACCCCAGCCATTCAAAGTGTGAAAAATCTCCCTGACTTCACTCCTAAATTTGCCTCTCATCTGATTAATATACACCTGCCTTGCATTAACTGTCATGGTCAAAGCTCAACTAGTCTTCCTGATTTATCTTTTCTGCACCATTTGCTTTGTTTTTCTCCTCTGAGGTAAACCCCACTTAGCTGCCTTCTCTGTAAAGAAGAAAAAACACTCACCTCCAGCTGTAGAGGACAGAGCTGAATGACAGGCTGCAAATCAATCACTGTGATTGGGTGAATCAGTGTGCCGTTGGTACAGGTTGTTACACCCTGTGCTGGAATTATTTAAAGGGCCATTCAACAAGTTGCAGTTGAGGTGCTTTGGACTTACTTGTGCTCAGGCAAAATTGGTGGAAGCACTGTGGTGAGTTGCTGGAGGAGTTTGGAGGCTTTTGCTGATCACAGCAAGGCAAAAAATAACATTAAAATAAAAGCAAAATACTGCAGATGCTGGAAATCTGAAATAAAAACAAAAAATCCTGGAAATACTCAGCAGGTCCGGCAGCATCTGTGGAGAGAGAAGTAGAGTTAACGTTTCAGGTCCGTGACCCTTCATCAGAACTGGCAAACGTTAGAAATGTGATGGGTTTTCAGCAAGTGAAAGGAGGGGAAGAAGAACAAAAGGGAAAGTGTGTGATAGAGCGAAGGTCAGGGGAGAATTCAGAGTAGATTTAAGTTAGAAACTTTAGGGGTCCTGTTGCCAAGCCTCATGAAACGTGTTGGTGAACTAATTGTATTCTGTAAAAAAAAAAGTGAGCATTTAATCATCAGACTGTGCTTGGATCTGGAATTCTATATCATGGAAATGAATGGGAAGTGTTTTCCTACATTGAATTATTATACTCTATAAATACAAGTCGTTGTTGTTGTTTGTAGGATTGCTTAGCTCTGCACATAGCATGCTGTCTCCACTGTTTAGAATGCATGTATTCCTGTGTCGTGGCTTTTTTTAAAATCATTCATGGGATGAGGGCGTCGCTGGCTAGGCCAGCATTTATTGCCCATCCTTAATTGCCCTTAGGAAGGTGGTGGTGAACTGCCTTCTTGAACCACTGCAGTCCATGTGGGGTAGGCTTCATCAGGTCAGTTCCCCATTTCCAGGTATGATTGGTGCTGCTCCTAGCATGCTGTTCTAATTTCCTCAATGAACCAGGGCAGGTCATCTGGCTTGTGGGTGATGGAGAAATGAGGGATACACTGAGCCATGAGTGTACCGATGGTGGCTTTTTACAATTCTGCTGCAGCTGATGGCCGAAAGCCTCATGGACGCCCATTTATGACCTGCTAGATCTGTTCTTAATTCATATTACTTAGTACATTGGTAGTGCCCTGATAGAAGTAAGTAAGTAAGTAAGTAAGATAGTAAGACTTGATAGAGGGTATCCTCAGTTTGGTCTAAATTGCCCCTAGTATAGGTAGGTGGTAGGGAAATGTAGGGACAGGTGGGGATGTGGTAGGAATATGGGATTAGTGTAGGATTAGTATAAATGGGTGGTTGATGGTCGGCACAGACTCGGTGGGCCGAAGGGCCTGTTTCAGTGCTGTATCTCTAAACTAAACTAAACTAAGGACTGTGTGGTGATCACTCCTACTGATACTGTCATGGACAGAAGTATCTGCAACAGTTAAATTGATGAGGATGAGCTCAACTATGTTATTTCCTTGTGTTGGTTCTCTCACCAACTGCTGCAGGCCCTGCCTGCTAGCTAGATCCTTCAGGACACAACTAGTTTGGTCAGTAGTGATACTACCAACCCACTCTTGGTGATGGACATTGAAGTCTCCCAAACAAAGTACATCCTGTGCCCTTTCTGCTCTCAATGCTTCCTCCTCGTGGTGTTCACCATGGAGCAACAATGATTCAACATCTTAGAAAGGATGGTAGGTGGTAATTTGCAAGAGGTTTCTTTGTTTAAGTTTGACCCAGTTGTGTACTATTTCATCTCATTCTGGAGGGGCTGTCATGCTGGTGGGATAAAACATACCCAGGGACTGTGATGGAGGAGTCTGGGATGTTGAATAATGGGTACGCCTAAGTCAGGCTGTTGCTAGCTGGTCGAAGACAAACACACCCTGATCAGAAAAGTGGCAGCTTGCTCATTGGACTGTAGCACAGCTATTGAATGGGAAAATAGTCTTTTCAATCCCTAAATCTTAATACTATCCAACTGAAATGTCAACTGTTCATGAGATATTTGAAATACATAAGTTCATTACTGATCATTGTTAATAACTCATTACATATTTGGAAGTAGTTGTCCTTTGGGCACAGTCATTACATTCATGCTGCAGAAAATAATCTTGCTTTGTCTCTGCAACGTTCACTGGGGTCTACATGTCCTTTGCAAGAATAAGATGTATCACTAATCCAATTGCCAGAACAAGCGGTCCTGAAAGGAAGGCTAGGCCACGACGAATGATCAGTTGTTTTGTGGACAAGATTTCTCCAACCGTGGTAACTCCAGCATCCAGCATGGAAGGCACTTCTGTAACACGGTCTTTGTCTATCTTTTGTTCCACTTGACAAACATTGGGCATCAGAACCACTGCAGTGTTTTCTGTGTTCTCCTCTGTGAAGGAATGTCACATTGACAAGTTGTAAGTACATGATGGGATCAGTTGATCCATTTTCTAGGCAGGGCTAGTGATCAGCCTAATGCTCTCCTCCATGACTATCAGCCATTGGCAATACCACATGATCTATATACAGGAGGTCTGTCCTGTCAAAAGCACGGTGACCAACTTAAGTTCCTGGACCTCCTAGTTTTGGATTGCTTCAATTCAGACGTTCTTTATTCACTGTCTGCAAAGGGTTGGCTGTGTAGTCTTCCCAACAAGTTTAAGAGGCCATTTCAACACAGCAACTAACAGTAGATTAACTTGCACACAGAAATATATTGCCTTTTTTCTTCCTTTTGGATTTCTACTTAACTGTTCAGAACTCCCCATGATCAAACTGAGAGTTGGGCCACTCTCACTAATGGCTGCTAGCCATTACCACAAAACCATGTGGTCACACAGCCAGAAAAATGACCAATGACTGGCAAGAGGAAATTTTGAAAAGAAATTGAACACTTGAACTAATTTGCAGGGTTATAGGGAAAAAGCTGAGGTGTGGGAATAAACTGGAAATCTCTTGCAAAGAGCTGGCACAGACATGAAGGGCTGAATGGCCTCCTTCTGTGCTGTAAGATTCCATGATTCTGCGAGCCATTTATTACCTCCTGTGGGTTTCCCTAAGTTGATTAATTAAAAGGAAAGAATAATCTACGGGGAGGACCCAACCAACATATATACCATTAAAAACTTTTAATACATCTGATTGAGAAGTGTGAAAAACCCAAATTAAGCCCCTGTGGAAATTCAATCCCATTATGTCTTAGCTGCACTGGGGATTCCTTACATTAATTGCTCTTGTTTTAAATTGATAAGAAGAAATATAAAAATAAATAGTCACTGCAATGATATGGAGTCCTGACCATTATTGGGCTGGAATGTCCTGCAATGTCATAAATTCACAGAATCACAGAATTGTCACAGTGCAGAAGGAGGTCATTCGGCCCATCATGTCTGCACCGGTTCTCCGAATAATCAATTCACTTAGTGCCATTTCCCCACCTTTTCCCCATAACCCTGCACATTCTTCCTTTCCATATAACAGTCTATTTCTCCTTTGAATGCTTCAATTGAACCAGCCTCCAACACACTCTCAGGCAGCGCAGTCCAGACCTTAACCACTGGCTACGTGAAAAAGCTCTTCCTCTTATCACTTTTGCTTCTTTTACCCATTACTTTAAATCCGTGCCGTCTCGTTCTCAATCCTTTCACGAGTGGGAACAGTTTCTCTCTATCTACTCTGTCCAGACCCCTCATTATTTTGAATACTGCTATCAAATCACCTCTCAGCCTTTTTTTCTCCAAGGAAAACAGTCCCAACCTTTCCAATCTATCTTCATAACTGAAGTTTCTCATCCCTGGAACCATTCTCGTGAATCTTTTCTGTACTCTCTCCAATTCCTTCACATCCTTCCTAAAGTGCGGCGTCCAGAACTGGACGCAATGCTCCAGTTGAGGCTGAACTAGTGTCTTATACAAGTTCAGCATAAGCTACTTAGTCTTGTACTCTATGCCTCTATTAATAAAGTCCAGGATACTGTATGCTTTATTAACCGCTCTCTCGACATGTCCTGCCACCTTCGATGACCTATTCACATATACACCCAGCTCCCTCTGCTCCTGCACCCCCTTTAGAATTGTACCCCCTCTCCGCATTCTTCCTACCAAAATGAATCACTTCACATTTCTCTGCAGTAAACTTCATCTACCATCTGTCTGCCCATTCCACCAACTTGTCTATGTCCTTTTGAAGTTCTACATTTTCCTCCTCACAGTTCACAATGCTTCCAAGTTTCGTATCATCCACAAACTTTGAAATTGTGCCCCGTACACCAAGGTCTAGGTCATTAATATATATCTGGAAAAGCAAGTGTCCCAACACTGACCCCTGGGGAACTCCACGACAAGCCTTCCCTCAGCCCAAAAAACATCCATTAGCTACTACTCTTTGTTTCCTGTCACTCAGCTTATTTCATATCCATGTTGCTACTATCACTTTTATTCCAAGATCTGTAACTTTGCTCACAAGTCTGTTGTGCGACACTGTATCAAATGCCTTTTGGAAGTCCATGTACACCACATCAACTGCATTGCCCTCATCAAACCTCTCAGTTACCTCTTCAAAAAACTCCACCAAGTTAGTTAAACTTTATTTTCCCTTAAGAAATCCATGCTGGCTTAGATTGTTGATAAGTTATATTGTTGCATGCCCCCAGTACTGAAGGGATGCCAAAATCTGCTGGGAAATTTATTAGGATATGCTGTAGAGAGCGTAACGGGAAATCAGAGCTGACCAATGGTTAATTCTGGGACAACGGCAGTAAAACAGAAACAGCCTTTCACATCTCTCTTATGTCTCTACTTTCAGTTTCTTGTGCACTAAATAACTGCTTCCATGTGTTAACAGATCTTTGATTTTCTAGTTGCCTTCACTGATCTGCAGCAGGGTGACTTTAAACTAGAGGCTGAATCAGGATGGGATGCTTAGTTATAGCAGATTTCCTGAGCATCTTTGACAATGGGGATTTCTTGAAGCACAATTAGCTTGACAGATGAACAAAGTTATTACTTTGAATAATTTAATGATAAAGTATCAAAGACATTTCTCACTCATCTCTCACTTGTTAACATTCTTTTTTACCTGGTGAGATATTCTGGATTTGGCCACCAGAGGTGCTGTTTGAGGTGTCCAAATCATTCATCACACCTGCATTAACCTGAGCCTTTAAACAAAACACAAAATCCATCATGCAAGGTGAAGGAAGGGCACAACAGAGGTAGCACTTTCTGTACAAAGCACTCTCCAATCTATTGTTTTGAAAGTGCTTTAAATATAACATACCTTCTAATTGTTTAATTTAATTTAATACTAATTGCACATTTAGCCCACTCTGGAGACTTGACATTTCAAGTCTTGCTTCTTGAGATAGCCCAGTGACAGATTATGCTGAGTTCATATATGTCGGGAGGGAATTCCCTTGAATTTAATGCTAAATGGCAATTCAGACCAGTCTGAGGACCAGTATTACTGATGGTTGGGAACAGAGCGTGGAGAGAGGAGCCTCTCATCCCACCAGTCTGAGATGTGTTGTAAAGCAAGTGGCAGAGGTGACCAAGAGAACCAAAGGTTGGTTTGATTTTAGCAGAAATTAAGGTCAGATGCCTAAGTTACTATCTGGAGATATGACAGTGTCTCCAGATTTCCTGTGCAGTGTACCACAGAGTGATTTGCTCTATAATTTTCCACACTGTGAATTCCTAATCCCAGCTGTGTTGTTAGGAGGAAAGCAGCAGTGACGAGAGGCCCTGCACATTCCTATTACTGCTCCTGTGCCTGGCCAAGATGCCTATCCACAGATCCAGGCAGTAGGCAATCAAGAGGCCCGACCGCCTGCATCTCTTCCATTGCTTTGTTTGTGTCCAGCAGTCCCTGCATAGAGGGCATGCTGTCCGCCAGTACACTTGAGGATATCTACCAATGGTTAGGCGCCAGAGGGACTGGAGTGCGGCATCAATACCAGGGGTCAAATTTTAATTTAATTTCTAGAGTTTTCTTTATTTAAGATTTACAGTTTATTAGCTGTGTCCCTTTAAAAGGGGGCACTTGTAAACTTTCAAAATTGATGACACCAGTCATCAGGTTGGAAATTTTCATCTAAGAGTTTGCACTTTCCTATTGGGTGGCAAAGTAACCAAGAGACTCTCTTATCGACTCCCGGGTGGCCAAATGAAAAATGACATTGATAGATGTGTGCAGACGCACTGGCCGGAATTTTATGTTGAGTGGGAGGCCACGCCCACTGGCTGAAATGTTGGGGGGAAGCCTGCCTCTGCCAGGCCTAGGAAGCCACGCCGGGATTTTTCGCTCCCCAGGGCCTGAATTGGCCTAGGGCAGGACTTCCACCTACTTGGCAGGAAGTCCCGCTTAGTGGAGCTGCCAGCCAATCAGAGGGTCGGCAACTTTTAGTCCCAGCAGGGCCACTGGGAGCGTTGGCCACTGCTGGGACGAAGCCCAGCCAACGGCAGGAAGAGGAAGGACCGCCCTGGAGAGCAGGTATGTTTTTGGGGCCTTGCTGGGGACAATCGGCCGGGTCCCAGCGAGGAAAGAGGGGTCGGTTAGGGAGAGGTGGGGAGTGCTGAGCCTCGGGGATGGTTGAGGCTTTGGTGGCAGCCCTCCGTGGGGCACAGAGTTCCTGATCAGGAGGGACCACCCCTCCAGCCCATAAGAAGGCCGCCAGGTTTTGCCTGGCAGTGTTCTTGAGGTCTTTGCCACCCCCTTGCTGTGGGTAAAATACCAGCAGCAGTGGGAGGAGGCCCTTAAGTGGCAGTTAGTTGACCACGTAAGGGCCTTGATTGGCCTGGGACGGGCGAGCCGTTTCTCACCGCCACGGCCCAGTGTAAAACTGCAGAGGAGGTGGGAAGGCATCAGGAACGGCACCCCCCACCTCCCACTCAATTTTTCAGCCCCTACCACCACCAGCCCACTCATTGGAGGGCCGTAAAGTCCCAGCCACTGACTGTTCATTCTGCTAGCTGGGTACAGTGCATAGTACGAGGGGACAAGGAGATGGGAAGACAACAAAAAGTTACAATGACATGGGTGTAATAAATAATCTCTATTATCTGCTCTTACCTGATTGGATGTTTTATTCCAGTTGATTCTATAGATCACTGTCAGAAAGAAAACTGATTGTAGAAAAACAGAAATGAACATTCCGGACACGAGACCTGCAAAATAATAAAAGGTGCAGTGAGTATGGAGACAATGTTGTTGGGTTTTCCATCCACTTCTATTCCTCCATGTGACCCTTTCACCTCTATCAGATGCCGGGGGTCAGCCTGCGTGAACATATCATCAGAACATAATAGGAGCAGGAGTAGGACATTTAGCCCCTCGAGCCTCCTCCTCCATTGAATAAGATCGTGGCTGATCTGATTGTAGCCTTAACTGCATTTTCCTGCCTGTCCCCCCATAACCCTTTACTCCCTTGTAGATCAAAAATCTCTCTAACTCAGCCTTGAATATATCCAATGACCCAGCCTCCACTGCTCTCTTGTAGAAAATTCCAAAGATTAGTAACCCACTGAGAGAAGAAATTCCTCTTCATCTCCATCTTAAATGAAAGTCTCTTTATTCTGAAACTGTGCCCCCCGTTCTAGATTCCCCCATGAGGGGAAACATCCTCTCAGCATCTACCCTGTCAAGCCCCCTCAGAATCTTCTATGTTTCAAGATCATTTCTCACTCTTCTAAACTCCAATGAGTATAGGCCCAACCTGCCCAACCTTTCCTCATAAGACAACCCCTTCATCCCAGGAATCAGCTTAGTGAACCTTCTCTGAACTGCCTCCAATGCAAGTATATCCCTCCTTAAGTAAGAAGACCAAAACTGTATGCATTACTCTAGGTGTGGTCTTGCCCATGGCCTGTACAGTTGTAGTAAGACTCCCCTACTTTTATATTCCATCCCCCTGGCAATAAAGCCCAACATTCCATTTGCCTTCCTTATTACTTGGTCTGCCTAACATGCTAACTTTTTGTGATTCATGTACAAGGACACCCAGGTCCCTCTGTACTGCAGCATTCTGCAGTCTCTCTCCATTTGAATAATACTCTGCTTTTCTATTCTTCCCACCAAAGTGGGTAACCTCACATTTTTCCACATTATACTCCATCTGCCAAATTTTTGCCCACTCACTTAACCTATCTATATCCCTTTGCAGACTCTGTGTCCTCCTCACAAGTGCTTTCCTATCTATCTTTGTGTGATCAGAACATTTGCTACAATACACTCAGTCCCTTCATTCAAGTCATTAATATAGATTGTAAATAGTTGAAGTCCCAGCACTGATCCCTGTGGCACCCCACTAGTTACAGCTTGCCAACCTGAAAATGACCAATTTATCCTGACTGTTTCCTGTTTAGTTAGCCAATCTTCTACCTATGCTAATATATTAACCCCAATACCATGAGCTCTTTACTTGTGCAGTAACCTTTTATGTGGCACCTAATCAAGAACCATCAAGAAGTTCGCCCCCCTTAAATCTAAATCAGGGGACATAATCACTGACCAATGCAAGCAAATTGACCGCTGGGTTGAGCACTACCGATTACTGTACTCCAGGGAGAATGTTGTCACTGAGACTGCCCTCAATGCAGCCCAGCCTCTACCAGGCATGGATGAGCTGGACGGACAGCCAACAAAATCGGAACTCAGTGATGCCATTGATTCTCTAGCCAGCGGAAAAGCCCCTGGGAAGGACAGCGTTACCCCTGAAATAATCAAGAGTGCCAAGCCTGCTATACTCTCAGCACTACATGAACTGCTTTGCCTGTGCTGGGACGAGGGAGCAGTACCTCAGGACATGCGCGATGCCAATATCATCACCCTCTATAAAAACAAAGGTAACCGCGGTGACTGCAACAACTACCGTGGAATCTCCCTGCTCAGCATAGTGGGGAAAGTCTTTGCTCGAGTCGCTTTAAACAGGCTCCAGAAGCTGGCCGAGCGCGTCTACCCTGAGGCACAGTGTGGCTTTCGAGCAGAGAGATCAACTATTGACATGCTGTTCTCCCTTCGTCAGATACAGGAGAAATGCCGCGAACAACAGATGCCCCTCTACATTGCTTTCATTGATCTCACCAAAGCCTTTGACCTCGTCAGCAGACGTGGTCTCTTCAGACTACTAGAAAAGATTGGATGTCCACCAAAGCTACTAAGTATCATCACCTCATTCCATGACAATATGAAAGGCACAATTCAACATAGCGGCACCTCATCAGACCCCTTTCCTATCCTGAGTGGCGTGAAACAGGGCTGTGTTCTCACACCCGCACTTTTTGGGATTTTTTTCTCCCTGCTGCTCTCACATGCGTTCAAGTCTTCAGAAGAAGGAATTTTCCTCCACACAAGATCAGGGGGAAGGTTGTTCAACCTTGCCCTTCTAAGAGCGAAGTCCAAAGTATGGAAAGTCCTCATCAGGGAACTCCTCTTTGCTGACGATGCTGCATTAACATCTCACACTGAAGAGTGTCTGCAGAGTCTCATCGACAGGTTTGCGGCTGCCTGCAACGAATTTGGCCTAACCATCAGCGTCAAGAAAACCAACATCATGGGACAGGACGTCAGAAATGCTCCATCCATCAATATTGGCGACCACGCTCTGGAAGTGGTTCAAGAGTTCACCTACCTAGGCTCAACTATCACCAGTAACCTGTCTTTAGATGCAGAAATCAACAAGCGCATGGGAAAGGCTTCCACTGCTATGTCCAGACTGGCCAAGAGAGTGTGGGAAAATGGCGCACTGACACGGAACACAAAAGTCCGAGTGTATCAAGCCTGTGTCCTCAGTACCTTGCTCTATGGCAGCGAGGCCTGGACAACGTATTTCAGCCAAGAGCGACGTCTCAATTCATTCCATCTTCGCTGCCTCCGGAGAATACTTGGCATCAGGTGGCAGGACCGTATCTCCAACACAGAAGTCCTCGAGGCGGCCAACATCCCCAGCTTATACACACTACTGAGTCAGTGGCGCTTGAGATGGCTTGGCCATGTGAGCCGCATGGAAGATGGCAGGATCGCCAAAGACACATTGTACAGCGAGCTCGCCACTGGTATCAGACCCACCGGCCGTCCATGTCTCCGCTTTAAAGACGTCTGCAAATGTGACATGAAGTCCTGTGACATTGATCACAAGTCATGGGAGTCAGTTGCCAGCGTTCGCCAGAGCTGGCGGGCAGCCATAAAGGCGGGGCTAAAGAGTGGCGAGTCGAAGAGACTTAGCAGTTGGCAGGAAAAAAGACAGAGGCGCAAGGGGAGATCCAACTGTGTAACAGTCCCGACAAACAAATTTTTCTGCAGCACCTGTGGAAGAGCCTGCCACTCTAGAATTGGCCTTTATAGCCACTCCAGGCGCTGCTCCACACACCACTGACCACCTCCAGGCGCTTACCCATTGTGTCTCGAGATGAAGAGGCCAAAGAAGAAATCTAATGCCTTTTGGAAATCCGAATACACTATATCTATTGGTTCCCTTTATCCACCCTGCTTGTTACATCCTCAAAGAACTCTAATAAATTTGTCAAACAGGATTTTCCTTTCACAAAACCATGTTGACTCTGCCTGATTGTATTATGATTTTCTAAATGTCCTGCTACAACTTCCTTAATAACGGATTCCAGCATTTGCCCAATGACAGATGTTAGGCTAACTGACCTATAACTGGATCTCTAAACTAAACTAAACTAAACTATAGTTTCCTGTTTTCTGTCTCCCTCCTTTCTGCAATAGGGTTGTTGCATTTGCAGTTTCCTAATCTGCTGGGGCCTTTCCAGGATCTAGGGAATTCTGGAAGATTACAACCAACGCATCCACTATCTCTGCAGCCACATCTTCTAAAACCTAGTGATGCGGGGGGTCAGATCCAGGGGACTTGTCAGCCCTTAGTGCCATTAGTTTTCCTAGTAGTTTTTCTCTAGTGATAGTGATTGTTTTAAGTTCCTCCCTTCCTTTTGCCCCTTGCTTTTCTACTATTCTTGGGATATGTTTTGTGTCTTCTTCCGTGAACACATACAAAATACTTGTTCAAAGTCTCTGCCGCTTCATTGTTTCCCATTATTAATTCCCCAGTCTCATCCTCTAATGACTAACTTTAGCGACTCTCTTCCTTTTTATATGCTTGTAGAAGTTCTTACTGTCTGTTTTTATATTTCTTGTTAGTATAATTTCATGTACTAATTTCTCCCTCTTTATAATTTTTTAGTCATCTTTTGCTGGTTTCTAAACTTTTTCCAACCTTCAGGCCTACCACTATTGTTCACAGCATTGCATGTCTTTTCTTTCAATTTGTAACTATCCTTCATTAGCCACGGATGGTGCATCCTTCTTATATCGTCTTTCTTTCTCAAAGTTATATATCTTTATCGAGAGTTATGAAATATCTCCTTAAATGTCTGCCAGAGAGCAGTTGGAGGGTGATAATTGCTGGTATTAAGCAAAGGGAAAAATATATTTAAATTCCTACCAAATACACCAAGTTTTGCAGCAAACATCAATGCGATTCCAATGGGTAACCCAAATAGGTAGTACCCAACTAGGTTACCAATAGCTCCTAGTTTTTGCTTCCCAGTTCCTCTTATCACTCCACTACATACACCCTGCAAAATAGACAAACAATATATTAGCATGATTACACAATAAGTTGCTGTGGTTTCTCCAGGAAGGAAACTAAACCTAGTGACTTAACGTCCTCAAATAATTCATAACCAATAGATTACATTTTGAACACAATCACTGATGTTATGTAGGGAATAGCTCATGTAGTCAACTCGCTTTCTTGTATTGTTGACATTAAAGGTCATTCGGGTGAGATGAAGAAGGGTGGGAGGAGGCTCGAGTGCAGCATAAACACAGGTACAGACCAGTTTGGGCTGAATGGCCTGTTTCTATGCTGTAAAATTCTATGTCCGATTGGATTACACCTGTAACAAAATGGGAAATTCAAGTATGACATTATGAAGTGTGACACATAGAATATGACAGACGTGTGCTGTAAGACTTTATTGACATGATACAATAAATTTAAAATAAAGGAGCTAGCATTTAAAAATAGTGAACAACAGAAATGTCGCGTGTACTTATATCACAGATACTGAAATACTCACCGCCATGGCGTCAAACAAATGGAACGCAGCACAGAGTGGCATAACGTCAGTAACTAAATGAACAATTTCTCTGGAAAATGAAGAGAGGGATATCAGAGAGCTTTCAGATGATTCTGAATTCATTTTGTAAATGTGTAATGATGAGTTTTGATGTTTGTAGAATTTAGATTTACTAACTTGTCATTGGTAAAGATATAAGCCACCACATTCCTTGTTGCTCCAATTATCACTGCATTTACTAATGCGATGCACACTGTGGAAATAAGTGTAAAGCGTGAAGGATTCACAGAACATAATCTATTTGAAGTTCCAGAGAACCTTTTTGAAGAAAATTGCAATTCAGTTTCTTTCTACCCTCCCCTTTTCCAACACATGACCTCCCCACCCCCGCCCCCCTCTGCTTTACTGGCTGTTGACTCTCTGTCTGGGTGCAGTTTGATGGACCCCATCCCCTCCTCACTCCCTCCTGTAACTTGCTCCAGGGAACTTCTTCCTGATTAAGTCTAGACAGTGAATGTCCACCTATTTGATGGTGGTGGAGGCATCGCCATTGGTTCTGGTCCCGTCTTCACTCATTGTCCACACCCACGCTCTGGATAACCATCAGGAGCAGGAACCATGATCGATTTTCCCCTCCTTAATCCAGATTGTTGAAGCTAATCGCAGAACTTTAACTGGCATCCTAGCTGAGATCAGTAAACACAACACAGACCAGGCAACAAACATGGGGTCTTCCGATGGATAGAATATAAAATAGAAACAGAAAATGCTGGAAACACTCAGCAGACCAGGCAGCCTCTGTGGAGAAAGAAACAGTTAACATTTCAGGTCATTGACCTATTGACAGGACTAGCAAAAATGAGAGAGGTTAAAGGTTTTAAAGCAGGTGCAGAAACAAGGAAAGGGGGAGAGGAGGATAGAATGAAAGGAAAGGTCTGTGATAGGGTGGCTGGCAGGGGTGATTAAATTTCAAAAGTGTTGATAGTGCTAGGCAAAAAGGGGGTGGTAATAAGACAAGTAAAGAAGCAAAAGATTGCTCCAGAGGATCTGTATTTAGGAACAGCGGAACCATTACCAGCACCTGCTGTCTGAAAAAAATGGGAGCAGTGGTTATGATCTGAAATTGTTGAACTCAATGTTGACTCATGAAGACAACAAGATCTTGTGCTGTACATATGGGGAATGGCCCCAATCTGTTCTGAATTAGCTGATCTGAGCTAGGTAGTGGGGAATGGGTGGGCGAAGGTGGAGGAATGGTGGTAGACGTTATACAATTGGCCTCAGTGCCCCTGAATGGGAGAGGTGGAAAATCATCCAGGGTTTTGTCTCCTGATTGCTATACAGTGATCTTGGTCCAGACATCTTTGGCTGTTCTATCAATAGACTTCCCTCCATCACAAGGTCCGAAGTGTAATGGTTTGCTGACGATTTTTGCAGTATGTAACTCCATTTACAACACCTCCAATAATGAAGCAGCCTACAGAAGGATCTGGATAACATCCCGACTTTGGCTGGTAACAGGCTGGTAACATTTGTACCACATAAGTGCCAGTTTAATCACCATCTCAAACAAGAGAAAGTCCAACCATCTCCCCTTGACTGTCAACATCACCATCATTGCTGAATGTCCCATCACCAACCTGCTGGGGAGATACCATTGTCCAGAAACTTAACTTGACCAGCCATATCACCTTATTAGCTACAAGAACAGGAAAGGGTCTGGCAGTTTGATCACCCAAAGTTCCAACCACAAAACTCAAGTCTGGGACGTGATAGATTACTCACCTTTCACCTGGTTTAGCCGCAACAACCATCCAATGCTTTATTACATACGAACATATGAATTAGGAGCAGGAGTAGGCCACTCAACCCCTTGAGCCTGCTCCACCATTCAATAAGTTCATGGCTGAATTGATTATTCCACATTTCCACCTACCCCCGATAACCTTCCATCCCCTTGCTTATCAAGAATCTATCTACCTCTGCCTTAAAAATATTCAAAGACTCTGCTTCCACCGCCTTTTGAGGAAGAGAATTCGAAAGACTCACGACCCTCTGAGAGAAAAAATTTTCTCCTCATCTCTGTCTTAAATGGGCAACCCCTTATTTTTAAACAGTGACCCCTAGTTCGAGATTCTCCCACAAGGGGAAACATCCTTTCCACATCCACCCTGTCAAGCACCCTCCGGATCTGATATGTTTCAATCAAGTCGCCTCCTACTCTTCCAGATTCCAGCGGATACAAGCCTAGCCTGTCCAATCTTTTCTCATAAAACAACCCACCCTTTCCAGGTTTTAGTCTAGTAAACTTTCTCTGTACGGCCCCCAACACATTTACATCCTTCCTTAAATAAGGAGACCAGTATTGTACACACTACTCAGCAATGCCCTGTCTAGCTGAAGCATAACCTCCCTACTTTTGTATTCAATTCCCCTCACGATAAACGATAACATTCTATCAGCTTTCCTAATTACGTGCTGTACCTGCCTGCTAACCTTTTGTGATTCAAGCACTAGAACACCCAGATCCCTCTGCATGTCAGATCTCTGTAATCTCTCACCTATTGTTTTCCTGCCATTGGACTCAATCTCCACCCACTTCACCACTGGCACATTGTGGCTGTAATATGTATTGTCAGGAAAGTACTTCTGTTTTTAGTTAAATATTTTTGAGGATTCATATTTAGATTGTAGAAATGGATTCATTTTTGGGAAGGTTGAAGATTTCATAGATGCTGGAAGTTGCTTTTGTTGAAAAGACTCCATGGACATGTTTTTACAAGGGTCACTGAGAGGTCTTGTTTTGAAAACAAACCTTTCCTGGAAGTCTTAAGCTCAATAAACAACAGAAACCTTGGTGACCTGGAGAAGATGTTTACAGAGAAGTGCTATATCAAGATTTATAAGCGTCAGGAGGTTCTGACTAACTGTTTGTTGTTTCGCTTCTGAGATATTGTTTTGCTTCCGTTGGGGCGTGGACTGTTTTTGAAAGCAGTTAAAGATCAGTCTGCCAAGGAAAAACATGCAACTCATCTCTTTCCTCTTGTCGCTGAGAAACCCTGTGTATTCAGCATGATAACCGAAACCCTTGATGCCACATTTTCCCTGAGAAACTGGGAAAAAACTGCCAGATTAATGCTCAATGCTGCCTGAAAAGAACTGTTCCAGAAAAGATCCCAGTGACCCATTTACGTGTACTAGGACACCAGATCAAAAGGGACAACTGACATCGTTCCATATCTTCTCTTTTTTTCTTCAAGAATTAGCAAATATTTGGCCAAAGTATTTTTTTTGTAAAAGAGCTCTGCAGAGAGAGTTTCTTTATTTTTTCAGTGTGGCTGTGAGTTTGTGCAGGGGGATTTAAGAAAAGGAACTTTCATATTTCAATCTGTGTGTAATGCTTTGCTTCATTACTAGATAAGTCTTGTTTTTATAATAAACTGATAATTTAGTTGTTTCTTAAGGAAACCTGGTTGGTGTTTTTTATTCTGGGATAAAGAGTAGAGTATATGATTGACTGTATCGGTAACTGGGTAAACATTTAAATATATGTTGTGACCAGTGGAACAATGGAACAAGAAAAGACAGTGCACTCCTCCAACCTCAGTCGTATAGTATGATCCACAGGCTGCATCTCCATCTCCTGTGACTACTGACACAGAGAAAGAGAAGAGTGGCAATGAAGTAGAAACACCATTACCACCAAATGGCCATCCAACTCTCACACCATGCCGCCTTCAACATATATCTTCATTCCTTCATTGTCACTGGGTCAGAATCCTGGAATTGCTTGCTTAACACCATTGGGGAAGCACCATCACTATCAGGGCAGTGGTGGATCTAGAAGGAGAACGACCACCAACGTACCCTTAATTGTTTTCTTTTTGTGGACAGTCAATTTGTGTAAATGTATGGCGGAGAACATCTGATAACTTAAAGGGGCTAACTCTTGCGCAGGAACTTTCAGATTGCTGTGCGGCCGCACAGCTTAGAGGAAACATTGCCCACCATCTTCTCTCGGCAACGAGGAATAGGCAATAAACGCAGCATTGCTGGCATTGCCACATCACAAAAACAGATAGAAATGTTATTAAAACCCTAGTGGAAATGTCTTGTGTTTCGACATCAGGCGAGGACAGAATCAGGCTCAGCTGTGATAACTCTTGCAGTCAAATAGCCTGTCAACTGTCCAGCTCATACACAAAAAATGACAAATAGGGAAGGTCACAGCAAATACTGGCACCCAGAGAGGGGTATCCCAATGAGGAGCCAAAATCCTTCAGGAGGGTTTAAAAGGGGAGAACTTTGGAGACATAGTGAGGGTTACATTGTTTGAATAACAACAGTTTCTGTCAATGAGTTTAAACTATTGGACTCACCAATGCAGTATATAGCAACTTTAGCAGAGTTTGCAGCCTGCTCTGGATTTCTGGCACCTAGTGCATTACCCACATGAACAGTTACAGCTATGCCATATCCGGAAGCAATCTGCAGCAGAAAGAAAATAAACGTGTACGTTATTCTCTATTTGTTCCCTGAATTTAATCTGTTGTTGAAAGCAACTGCTCCATCAATATACATGTGGATGGATATATCACCAAACAGACCAGGAAGGTCAGAGGTTCAGTCCCTCCTTTGTGATGAGTTACCTGATCTCAGTTGGGAAGCAGTTAGCATTACAGTTAGCCTCATTAACCACCACCCCAACCCTGACCCCTTCCTCACTCTCGTGCTTCTGGATGGAATAAAATCAGAGTTTTTATTTTTAATTACTATCTGTTAACCCTACTACAATGTGTCCAAAGCATGGATGCTGAATGAGTGGAGGATCTGTATTGGCTGTGATTCCCTCCTTTGCATCTTTCCCTCCCATCTTCAAATTGTCTTCTGACACTCAATATAATCCCTTCAACAGCCACAACCCTAACTCTCTTTGCATCTCCTTCAGCCCTACAGCCCACCGAGGTCTCTGCATGCCTCTAATTCTTGCTTCTTGTGCATCCCCCATTTGCATTGCTCCACCATTGGCAGCCATGCCTTCAGCTACCTAGGCGCTAAGCTCTGAAATTCCCTCTCCACCTCTCTATCTTTCTCTTCTTTCAAGATGCTCCTTAAAATCTACCTCTTTGACCAAGCTTTTGATCACACTACTCCTTGTCAAGTTTTGTTTGATACAGCAATAATCCCACAGCAATGCCAATGGCACTATGTAAATGCATTATTGGCATTGTTGTTGATGAAGGACCCCTTCAGTGAGTTACTAGAAAGCTTCTGACAAAATTTGGAACAAATCCCAATGCACATGAGCACCTGGATGACCTAATGGAAAAGTCCTCCACATGTCACAAATAATCCATATGTGTGCCATGTATTACCAACACCGTCAAATCAACAGTTCTACTTCTGTGATACAGCCTATCTGCACATTAGAAGACAGAGAGGAAAACCAGCTTGATAAAATAATATTGAAGTTTGCTGATCTTACCAAGTTAAGATGCATGGCAAACCGAGGATGGATACAGGGATTGCAGGCAAATATAAGCTGGTTAGTAGAGTGGGCAGATCGGTGGCAAATGTAGTTTAATGTTGAGAAATATGGTCATAGTACATTTTGGAAAAACATGAGTGAAAGGAAGTATAAGCTATATGGTCAGATTGTTTGTATCATGTTTGAAATGATGGAGCACAGGCAGAAAAGGCAATTATAAGACAAATGAAGTTCTTAGTTTATGTAACAGCCAGGAACTGATGTTTATTTCTGCAAGATATTGGTTAGGTCACAATTGAAAAATTGCATGCAGTCTAAACACATCATACTACAGCCACAAAAAGAGCATTGTAAAGGTTCACGAGTATGATACTAGGAATGAGAAGCTATAGCTACAAACAACAGCTTGAAAAACTGAGGCATGTTAGAACTGCACTTGTACAGAAACCAGCCTTACCAGGTACGCTACTGTTAAAGTTTGATCAATAATGGCCTGGGCACCAAGTTGAACTTCATTAATTAATCCTTTGAAAGGGAAGGGAACAAACAGTAAGTTAAACTTGATTGAAGTTAACTAATATTAAGAGAGAAAATATATTATGTAGAATTAGCCTTTCAGCATCAGAACCTCTTGCATTTTTATTTCGGAGGGGGGGGGGGGGTGGGTGTCAACCTCTAATTACCCTCCCCTCCTTGTTCCCCATCCCCCGGGGACCTGTATCTGAGAAGGTGAGGAGGTGACAGGGCTCCAGGGATTTGCCAATGTCGCTCAGACGTTGCTGCCAGGATACAATAAGTATGGTCTGATAATGGCTTCTGTAGTTACTGGACCTATCTGAGGTGCTGGAACCAGGCCACAGGTGAGTCAGGGCAGCAGGGGTTTCACGAGTTGGGGGTCGTGGGAGAGTGGGTTGTAGGGGTTCAGCAGCAAGGATGGGGGGGGGGGGGGTGGTGGCTATCAGCGGGCTCCCCACTTCTCAATGCTGGGTCGCTTGATCATGCACTGTGCCTTTTAATGTGGGGTCCCCCAAACCCGACTCCCACCCCCACCCCCACGCATGTTTTCTTGCCGTGCTCTTCATGAAGTGACAGGCCTGCCCTCCACTGGGCTAATACTAGCGGCAGTGGGATGAGGCCGTTAATTGAGCATTAATTTCCCACTTAAGGGCCTCAATTGGCAGCAGGGCGGGAAAGCATTGGCGGCAGGGCGGGAAAGCTTTCCACGGGCCTTCCCACCCTGCACTTAATTTGGGTGGAGACAGGAAGTTGGCAAGGATCCGCCCCGCCACCCTCCTGTCCAAATAAATGCTCTCCCCATCTCCAAACCCAATGCGGGGAAGAGTATAAAATTCCCCGTGTTGTAAACCCCAGTGCCAAGAGAGGGAAGAGTGCCCTTGCTTGTCTCCTTTGAATGTATCTATTGACTCTACATTTTGTAGACTGACTCCTGTCTCCATTTCGCCCAGTTAGCAATAGTGGAAGGTGTGTTTTTCTAGTTTAGCTAGTGTCCTAGTTTATTTACCTATGAGAAAAGTTCCGATTTGATACGCCCAATGTTCAAAACATATCATAATCATGCTAGGAATTGCCAGCCGTGAAAAGTGGTCCCACTCCTGCAGGCAGTCAATCGACCATCCTACACAAAAAAAAATGGAGTTACTAACACAGAATAGACAGTATCTGAGAAGCACATAAGGAGAAAGGGAAATAGGGCAGATAGAAAAACTTTCATATCATCCAGCTCACCTCAGCTTTCACATTGGCCCTGGGTTTCTCTCTGGGGTATATTTTGCCATGAAATTTGTCAGTGTTAAGGGCGATTCTGCAATCTGTGGGAAACTGCACTCATTACAGGAAGCGCATTGTGAGAAATCGTGGCAGTGCTGGATGGCACCAGTAATGCGAGGGAACATTTGCTTCTGATCTCCTCAGTGGTCAGTAACGTCTGGACTCTCACAGAAACCATGGCCATTTGTGCAAGAGAACTAATAGTACTGGTGGGAATGTTGCACAGCATGAACCAAGACAGGAAGGAGGAGCAGAAGGAAAAGTAGGAAACAAATCAATAAATAAGAACCTTCAAAGCAAGCGAGTATTGTACACAGATAGGGGATTGAATGAGACTCCCATGAAACGTCCTGTCCAATTTTTCTCTCCTTGCATTTCATTGGAAAGGGGAATTGAGGAGGTGTATACTGGGTGAGTAATTGAATTTCACATCATTGCCCAAAGTGTAAGTTACCCCCTGGGCCCTACCTGTCCAGGTCTTAACGTACAACCTTTTCCATCGAATGTATACAAACAGAAGAATAACTTGACAGTACTGAGAGACAACATTGGCAGCAGCCGAGCCTCTGAAAGACAAGTTAGCATATTAAAAGTAGCTTCAAATGAAGCCTGGTTCTGTGGAAGTTTTATTTATCAGATATTATAAAATGTTTTTAAAGTTCTTTGCTACTTACGACACTCCCAATGTCAGCACATGGAGTAAGAGATAATTGATCACAGCATTTACGATGTTGGCTATGAAACTAGTGAACATCTGAGGCATGATGATTCCCTGAGGTGGGAACAAATCAATAAAGTCAGTCCTCGGAATTGCCCTTCAATAAACCAACAGGGTGTGTGACACGGTGCCACGATAGCAGGAAGATAGGGTGCAACTGCTCTCCCAATGTCCGTGTTTGGGGTACAATGAGCCCTGATCTAACATGATCCCTTTTCCCTCACTTGAATCAGGCTCATTGCTGGAACTTGCCATTTGCTGTTAGATCAAGAAATTCAAATTCCCTGTGCTCCAGGGAGCTTCTCCATCTATCATTGCTATCTGATAAGTGTCCCATTCAACCATTCCCCCTGATGCTGCTATTCCACACTCTCTGAGTTGGATTCAACAATGGAATAATCTACAAATAAGGGAAAGTAAGGGTTCCTCCTTGGATAGCTCGCTCCCTAATGCCCGTGTGTCTGTGTGCACACATGCAATGATATTACCAATTGTGAGTACATCTGGGGAGTGATATACAGTCATTGAAAACAAAACGACTGCGGTAATTTTCGCATTCAGTCTGGGTGATAATCTGGCAAAACAGAATGCCTGCCCATTGTGGAAGCCACCCAATTTTATCCTTTTGATTTCATTGGCATGAAAATTGGACGGGTTCTACATTGGACGATTGGCTCCACTGGATTACTGTCCAGGCAGTGAATATGGAAATGACCCTCACTCAGTCCCTTTGGGCTGAGAAACTAGTTTCATTTATTCAGCCACAAGGAGTAGTTGAGGTGAACAGCATAGACATATTAAAGGGGATGGAGAAAGGAATCGAAGGGTATGTTGAAGGGGTTTGATGAAGAACAGTGGGAGGAGGCTCGTGTGGAGAATGGACACCAGTGTGAATCTAGAGGGCTGAATGGTCTATTTCTGTGCTGTAAATATTTTGTAATATGATATGAGTGTAGCTACTTTGTCCAAATTAGCTCCTGAAATATTTTGCGCAATCTGCCCAATTGCAGTTAACCATCAAAATAAGGGAAATAAAACCAAAGACTCCCAAATGTATCTTACTGCAATAATTATTAAAGTAATTTCATGCACACTTCAAAATTCAGTGACTTTACCTGATTCTGAAGGTATCTGATCTCTAAGTTATGAAGAAATACTGCCTATGAAAGAATATTGAAAATAATTAGCATCAATTTGGGGCGGCACAGTGGCGCAGTGGTTAGCACCGCAGCCTCACAGCTTCAGCGACCCGGGTTCAATTCTGGGTACTGCCTGTGGGGAGTTTGCAAGTTCTCCCCGTGTCTGCGTGGGTTTCCTCCGGGTGCTCCGGTTTCCCCGGGTGCTCCGGTTTCCTCCCACATGCCAAAGACTTGCAGGTTGATAGGTTAATTGGCCATTATAAATTGCCCCTATTATAGGTAGGTGGTAGGGAAATATAGGGACAGGTGGGGATGTGGTAGGAATATGGGATTAGTGTGGGATTAGTATAAATGGGTGGTTGATGGTCGGCACAGACTCGGTGGGCCGAAGGGCCTGTTTCAGTGCTGTATCTCTAAACTAAACTAAACAATCACTATTGAAATACAGAAGAAAGTTACATTCATACATCTCTCAAAAATTTGAGCCAGACCTGTGTTCAACCTGACTGTAGAGCATTTGCACAGGCCCTGTATGGCTCAAAATATAATTGCCTAGAACTTGAAAAGTCCAAGCTCTGCATAACCATGTCAGCCATGGCTCAGTTGGTAGCACTGTTACTTCTGAGTCAGCCGATTGTGTGTTCAAGTGCCACTCCGAAGGGGTGTGAAAATCTAGGATGACACTCCCAGTTCAGTACCGAGGGAGTGCTGTACCGTTGGAATTGCCATCCTTTGGTTGAGATGTTAAACCATGGCCCCATTTGCTCCATTAGGTGTGGGGGAACAATTCATGGAATGTATTCAAGATGCTTTTCTAGATTAGTATGTCAAGAAACCAACAAGGGAACAGGCTGTTTTAGATTTTGTTGTATGGAATAAAACAGTTAATTAATAACCTTGCGATAAAGGAGCCTCTGGGGAAAAGTGATCACAACCTGACTGAATTTTATGTTGTGTTTAAGAGTGATTCAGTGAAGTCTGAAACTAGGGTCTTAATTCTAAATAAAGCAAATTACGTAGGTATGAGGGGCAAATTGGCTAAGATAGATTGAGAAAATATATTAAAAGATATAATGGTTTATAGGCAATGGCATTTAAAGAATTCATTCATATTCCTTAAGGAATAAAACAAAAACCACAGGAAAAGTGGTCCAACAGTAAACTAACAAAAGCAGTTAAAGATAGTATTAGATTGAAGAAAGAATGTTGCCAAAAAGTGTAGTAAGCCTGAGGATTATGGGTATTTTGAAATTCAGCAAAAGATGACGAAGAAACTGATAAAGAAAGAGAAAATAAGATATGAAAGAAAACTGGCTAGACACATAAACACAGATTGTAAAAGCATCATAGGTATGTAAAAAGGAAGAGATTAGTGAGAGTAAATGTTGTCTCTTAGCAGCAGAGACAGGAGGAATTATAACGGTGAATAAGGATATGGCTGAGACATTAACCAAATACTTTGTAATTGTCTTCACAATAAAAGACACAGAAATATTCCAGAAGTTCTGAGGAACCAAAGGTCCAATAGAAATGAGAGACTTAAGGGTATAAGTATTAGTAAAGAAACAGTACTGGAGAAATTTATGGAACTAAAAGCCAACAAATCACCTGGACCTGCCAAATCACCTCGGGTTTTAAAAGAGGTGGCTACAGAAATAATGGATGTTTGGGTTTTGATCTTCCAGAATTCCCTAGATTCTAGAATGGTCCCCATGGATTGGAAGACAGCAAACGTAACCCTGCTAGTCAAGAAAGGTGGGGGAGTAGGGGGGAGATGAGGAGGTGAAAGAGAACTGGGAACTATAGGCCAGTTAGTCTGATAACAGTAGTAGGAAAAATGCTAGAATCTATTACTAGGGACGTGATAATAAGTTACTTAGAAAATCATAACATGATTGGGTAGAGGCAACATAGATTTGTGAAAGGGAAATCGTGTTTGGCAAATCTATTAAAGATTTTTGAGGATGTAACTAGCAGGGTGGATAAGGGGAACCAGTAGATAGAGTGTATTTGTAAGATGCCACACCAGAGATTATGAAACAAAATTAGAGCTCATAAGTGTGAGAGTCTTAGGAAATCCCTACATCAGGTTTTCTTGCTGGTTAATGAGAACTTAACTTAAATACTATGATTGACTGATTGTAAATTACAGTTTTACTAGTTGTGATATAATAATGCTTATACTGAACTATATTTGTATTCCTGCTAGTGATACGCCCTGGTTAGAAACAGCTGAGCAGTGACTAGATGGGAAAGTGTGGTTTGGGCTTTCATTGACCAAATGTTTTATTGGCCCCAAAGGGTTTAAAAGAGACCAAATGATGAAAAGGTAAAGTTCAAGCAGACCGTGAAAACTGACAGGCTGCTATGAGAACCAAAAGATATCACCTTGGTAGAATTACAGAGGCCCAAATACAGAGCAAACAATAGTACTTGAATCCTAGCTAAGATAGCTAGATGCAAGGCCACCATGTTTTCTGTGCTTTGCTCAGGCACTAGCATTGAAATGTCAACATGCTGATAAGGGTCCAAAAGTTGAGAAAACAGCTGATGTTAGGGATCATAAGATACTGACCTGGCCTGGGCGGGCAGATACATGGCATCTCTTGCAATTGAGCAGCTCAAATCATAGCAAGGCAATGATGAGGTTAAACCAGTCTCCATAGGCTTTGCTGTGTAACAAGAGTGTGAGAAAGGGTTCTCCGAGCCCTTAAAGTGTAGAGCTATTCCACCAGAGGAGGCTTGGGACCATCCCACAGATGAACCCTCACGGAAGAATGGGCTGGCAGGTGGCCCACACGTGCACATGTTGCATTAAATGCGCGACAGTGCCTGGTACACAACCATTGGGTATATTCACGTGGAGATTGTGCTTCTACCCAGGGAGTAATGATACTTTGATACTACTGCTCAAACATTGGCATATGTCAAATCTTACTTGTACTAAATAAAGTAAAACCACTGTCACCAATAAGGGTATCACTGAATCATTTCAGAACTAGAAAATGAAGGGGTTAAAGGGTTATTTGTCTCTGACACCTGGGGATTATATATTAGTATGGATTGAGGGTTGGTTAGTGAACAGATTATGAGCATAGGAATAAACAGATTATTTGCGGGTTGGCAGGCTGTAACTGGTGGAGTATCACAAGGATCAGTGCTTGGGCCTCAGCTATTAACAATCTATATTAATAAGTTAGATGAGGGGACTAAGTGCAATGTATTCAAGTTTGCTAATGATACAAAGTTAGGTGGAAAGGTAAGTTGTGAGGAGGCTACAAAAGGATTTGGGCAGGTTAAGTGGGATTAATGTAGGATTAGTATAAATGTGTGGTTGATGGTTGGCGTGGACTGGGTGGGCCAAAGGGCCTGTTTCGCTGCTGTATCTCTCTATAAGTGAGTAGGCAAGAATTAGGTAGATGGAATATATTGTGGGGAAATGTAAAGTGATCCACTCTGGTCGGAAAAATAGCAAAGCAGAGATTTTTTTAAATGTTACTCTTCAGGGGGATCTAGGTGTCCTTGTATGCAAATCATAGAAAGCTAACATGCAGCTACAGCAAGCAATTAGGAAAGCAAATCATAAGTTGTCCTTTATTACAAAGGGATTGGAGTATAAGAGTCAAGATAGCTTACTGCAATTATACAGGGCCTTGGTGAGACCACATTTGGAGTACTATGTGTAGCTTAAGTCTCCTCATCCAAGGAAAGATATACCTGTCTTAGAGGGAGTGCAACAAAGGATCACTGGATTGATTCCTGGGAGGAGGGAATTGCCCCATCAGGAGAGATTGAGTAAACTAGGCCTATATTCCCGGAGTTTAGAAGAATGAGTAGTGATCTCATTGAAACATGTGAATTTCTGAAGTGGCTTAACAGGATAGATGCTGATAGGTTGTTTCTCCTGGCTGGCTGGTGTGTCTAAAGTTAGAGGCCTCAGACTCAGAATAAGGGGTTGGACATTTAGGATTGAGATGAGGAGACATTTCTTCAGTCAAAGGGTTGTGAACTTTGGAATTCTCTACCAGAGAGAGCTGTGGATGCTCAGTCATTGAGTGTATTCAAGTCAGAGATCAATAGATTTTTGGATACTAAGGGAATCAAGGGATCTGGGAATAATGTGGGAAAATGTAGCTGAGGTATAAGATCAGGCATGATCTTATTGAATGGCAAAGCAGGTTCAAGAGGCCAAATTGACAACTCCTGCTCCTATTTCATATATTAAGCTCACATATGAAGAACATGTTAATTGTATGACAATTCTGTATAATTAATTAATTATATGCAGATGGAAGGCATTAAATGGGTTTCACTTGAGCTCATATTTATTGAAACTGTGGTGTGGTTGAGTTAGGAGGTCTATGGTTGTAATGTTTCACTCTGTAAATAAGTGTTAGACTGAGTAAAGATTGGCTCCAGTGCTATCCTTCACCAACTGGCTTTTTTTTTTATAAAGAGATACAGCACTGAAACAGGCCCTTCGGCCCACTGAGTCTGTGCCGACCAACAACCACCCATTTATACTAGTCCTACATTAATCCCATATTCTCTACCACATCCCCACCATTCTCCTACCACCACTAGGGGCAATTTACAATGGCCAATTTACCGATCAACCTGCAAGTCTTTGGCTGTGGGAGGAAACCGGAGCACCCGGCGGAAACCCACGCGGTCACAGGGAGAACTTGCAAACTCCACACAGGCAGTACCCAGAACTGAACCCGGGTCGCTGGAGCTGTGAGGCTGCGGTGCTAACCACTGCTATATTCTGGAATATAACAGAACAGTGACTTTGGTGAGGTACTGGAGCTCTGATTGTACGTATCTTTGTGTTGTTCAAGACTGCTTCTACTATCTAGCCATGGAAAGCTGAGACATTATGGATCCCAAATTGAGATCAGTTGGGGGATCATCCTGATAAGTCTGGCATACTGAATGGAGCAGTTTTAAAAAATTTTTTTTTAGAACATTACAGCACAGTACAGGCCCTTCGGCCCTCGATGTTGTGCCGACCTGTGAAACCATCTGACCTACACTATTCCATTTTCATCCATATGTCTATCCAATGACCACTTAAATGCCCTTAAAGTTGGAGAGTCTACTACTGTTGCAGGCAGGGCGTTCCACGCCCCTACTACTCTCTGAGTAAAGAAACTACCTCTAACATCTGTCCTATATCTATCACCCCTCAACTTGAAGCTATGTCCCCTCGTGTTTGCCATCACCATCCGAGGAAAAAGACGCTCACTATCCACCCTATCTAACCCTCTGATTATCTTATATGTCTCTATTAAGTCACCTCTCCTCCTCCTTCTCTCCAACGAAAACAACCTCAAGACCCTCAGCCTTTCCTCGTAAGACCTTCCCTCCATACCAGGCAACATCCTAGTAAATCTCCTCTGCACCCTTTCCAAAGCTTCCACATCCTTCCTATAATGCGGTGATCAGAACTGCACGCAATACTCCAGGTGCGGTCTCACCAGAGTTTTGTACAGCTGCAGCATGACCTCGTGGCTCCGAAACGCGATCCCCCTACTAATAAAAGCTATCCAGTTAGTCACAGGGAGATCCACTGTGATCTTTGCTGGCTGGACTCTTCTGGGTCAGTCCACATTCAGGTAATGAATGAGTCAAGTTCTTTAATGAGTTGTGTGTGTGTGGACGCTGCCAAAAATAGTTTACTTACAGGAAGACCAGGAATAAATATCTTCACATAGAGTTGTGTTAACCTGCAAGGAATGTAGAAGATGTTGATAACAATAGGGAAATCATAGAACATCACCACCTGTAACCAAAGGTAAACTCAAAACGCAGAAGCAGTGTATACCATCTACAAGATGAAACTTGCCAAAGCTTCTATAGCTCAGGAATAGGCACTGACATGTTGCACAACAGACATTTGACAAAATTATTGACAAAGCACGGACATGGGGCAATTAATCTGTATATAAGGTGTATTGCCATCAAAACACAATCCGATTTAAAACACATTTCTCCCTATAAATAAAGTAGCTAAGCATACAAACATCATGGAGAGAAGCACAACTGCATTAGCTAGCTGGCAAGCAAAATAATATGTAATGCCAATGCAAAATACTTTTGTTGACAGAATAGAGCTAGTACTAATGTCCTTTAGGGAAGGAAATCTGCTGTCCTTACCTGGTCTGGCCAACATGTGACTACAGACCCACAGCAATGTGGTTGACCCTTACATGCCCTAGCAAGCCACTCAGTTGTATCTAACTGCTACGAAGTCCAAATGGACTGCAGCGGTTCAAGGGCAATTAGGGATGGGCAATTAATGCTGGCCTAGCCAGCAACACCCAAATCCCATGAATGAATAAAAAAAAACCACTATGTCACGGTGTGGTAGATGGACTTTATTGGATGACCGCTGTGGATTCACACTGTGTCAGGGGTGAAAATTCATCCAATAAACCATGAAACTCAAGGAGAGGATTGTTATTGTGGTTATTGAGGTGATACAGGAGAAAAATCAACAATAGGAAAACAGACAGACATAGTCATGCTCATGAAATCATACCTTACAGACAATGTCCCAGACACTGCCATCACCATCCCCGGGTATGTCTTGTCCCACCGGCAGGACAGACCCACCTGAGACGGTTGCACAGTGGTATACAGTAGGGAGGGATTTGCCCTGGGAGTCCTCAACATCGACTCCGGACCCCATGAAGTCTCATGGCATCAGGTCAAACATGAGCAAGGTAACCTCCTACTGATTACCACCTACCGCCCTCCCTTAGCTGATGACACCACTTGGAGGAAGCACTGAGGGTGGCAAGGGCACAAAATGCACTCTGGGTGGGGCACTGAAACAGGCCCTTCGGCCCACCGAGTCTGTGCCGACCATTAACCACCCATTTATACTAATCCTACACTAATCCCATATTCCTACCACATCCTCACCTGTCCCTATACATCCTCATCCGTCCCTACATTCCCCTACCACCTACCTATACTAGGGGCAATTTATAATGGCCAATTTACCTATCAACCTGCAAGTCTTTTTGGCTGTGGGAGGAAACCAGAGCACCCAGAGGAAACCCACACAGACACAGGGAGAACTTGCAAACTCCACACAGGCAGTACCCAGAATTGAACCCGGGTCCCTGGAGCTGTGAGGCTGCAGTGCTAACCACTGTGCCACAATGGGGAATGAATGGGAAAGAGGGACTAACTGATCGGCCTCCTTCTGTTCTAGACTATTCTATAATTCTATTTATTCTCTAAAGAATCAAACAAGCAGCTGTTCTGGTCTTTAGAGGAATGCATATCGAACTCCTAATAAGATGTGAGTTTAAATCACGGGATCACTCAGTCTAACTTCTTCAATTTTTGGTCAGACTGCAAAGGATCTTGGGGGGAGGAAAAAAATTGACTCAATTCTTGAAATGAAATGTGCCTCCAGCCAGCCTATTACAGAGTGGACTGACTCATAGAGTTTGTGGAAAGCATCAATGGAATGATATATTAACCCTCCTGAAATCCCCCTCATTCCAAGGATTTAAGTCTACCTTATTCAGTTCTACAATAGGTTTCTTTTCTTACGCTATTTCCCCTTTTGAATTTTAAGTTAGTTTCTCATTCCCAGCATGTGACCTGTTGCTATTCTCTATCGATTCTGCTCTTCTGTTGGATGTCAGGTGAAGTCCACTGCAAGATGATTGACTCACTATTTCATTGGCCCACTCTCTATTGGGGAAACTATCTGGCCTCTGCTTGACACCGATCCAGCTGAGATTAACCCCTCACTATATGTAAATATGCAAGCTGGAACCTCCATCCTAACATTCCTTGACCCAACACTTCTGTGTTCACTAACACGCTCTGCCTTTGGGGCTGCAAACTCAGGATGGCCTTCTTTCTGTCACACAAACATCATCAATTATTCTCTTTTGTAATAAATAAATAAGACAAGACTCTCACTTGGCTACTGCAGGAGACAGTTTGAAAGCCAATAAAATGTGTTCGATGTTGATGAAGATAGCCCAGCAGGGAAAGCAGGCTATCATGAGAATGAGAATCCCTCTTTGGAGAATCACTCCAATTCGCTTCAAGTTCTTACTGCCATGTGTCTGAAAATCAGAGCAAAAGTTTTGTTAAAATGAATTGGATCAATATTGACCACCCCATTCCGATGGACACTATGGGCTGGATTTTCCTGCAGGCTTCTGAACCCGCCATCAGACTCAAATGTGGATCAGAAACTCACACAGTCTGGGAAACAGTCACTCATTGAGATTTTCCAGGGGTGGCCAATTAATGGCCAGAGGGTGGGCTCACGGTCCAATTAAGGGCGGCAAGCTGGCTCTCAAAGCTGGAGGGCCAATCAGAAGCCTTCCAGCTTGAATGCAGCAGCGGGTTGCCATGGCAGGAAAATGAGGGAGAGGGCACTTCAAAATGAAGGTGCACTTACTCCAGCTTTTTAAAAGTTATATTAAAAAAATCTTTTGCAGCCAGCCCACCATTGTGTGGGGGGATCCCTCTAGAGGGTGGCCTGAGGCTGCTGCTGCACCCAGGTTTGCAGGGAGGGCCTCTAGGGCTGCCCAGAGCGCTGCCCCGCCCCCCCACCCTGGTGTGCTGCCAGGAAGTCACCTCCAGGCAGTCAAATTGGCCCCCACCGCCTCTGGGAATCTGCAGGCCGAATGGGATTTTCCTTCAATTGACCTTAGAGGCCTTAATTAGTTGGATTGGCTACTTGCCGCATGTGGGCAGGTTGCCCTGCCACCCCACTATCCCACCTCTGGGAAAATGGCCCGAGGTGGGATGAAAACGGGGAACCGGGCCACAGGCCGACAGTCATTATTTTTAGCACAAGCCCAGCCACCCACATCTGTTCCTGGCACCAGTGGGGCCTAAAAATCAGGCTCTACAAGTAATAACTGCAACAATATATAAAAACATTAGAATATCAAAATATTTACCCCACTTAACCAAAACCATTATGATTGGATACCATTTTTGTTTAGCATTTAATGTGCCAGGTTTGTTCAGTCCACAGCCACCAGAGTGTAAAGTGCATCTGAACCACTTTACTTAGACCACAGTGCAGAGGAAATTTACAAGAAATTGAAGCTATAAGATGGTAAAGCATGGAATGATCAAAGACCATTTAATCCATCAATGCTGTCCTTTGTTTAAACCACCTTCTTCATCTTGGATTCAATCCAACTCACTTATCTCCTAAGTAAAGCTTCTGCAAGTTTTCTTCGTGTCCCCAAAATTAGAGAAAACTAAACTCTAAACAAAAAAGACTAACACCTCGAACTTTAACAAATACCTTAAAAAATCTAAGTACATTTAAGGCTGGGATATAGATTTTTGGTCTCGCAGGGAACCAAGGGATATGGGGAGCGGGCTGGAAAGTGGAATTGAAGCCCAAGATCAGCCATGATCATATTGAATGGCGGAGCAGGCTCAATGGCCATATGGTCTACTTCTGCTCCTATTTCTTGCATTCTTGTGTACATGAGATCTAGTGAACTGTCCGAGACATCAGAGAATTCCAGTACACTTGTCACACATGGCCTATTGCTTCCCGGTCCCTTATAACATTGTGTTTTTGAGATAAACATCAAACGCTTCCTGTTCAATGTTCTTCTCCATACAATGTTCTCGAACATTTTCCTCAAGATAATTGTGCTATAATACTAAGAGTGGTGCTGAGAATGGAAATAGAGTTATATACTGTGACAAAGACACTCAATAGAGGTGCAATGCACTTTGTGTGGTAATGCAAAATGAGCGCTAGCGAATCACCAGCCCATTTTATATTCTGCAGGGTAATTGGGCAGAGTGTGAAATGGGTCGCTGATTTGCAATTGGCCATTTCAATCCGTCTCCCTCATTGAATTTCACCTCCAACCTCCTTGCTTGTTAGTTCAGAATCACTGGATCATTTTCCGATCCACAGCTCAAGAGAGTCAAGGCCAATTGTAGCAGCCTTGCACTCACTGAGATCAACTAATTCAGGACACACCAGGATTTCTATCTGGTACGTCCCTGGTCTGTGTGGCTCAAATTCATACGGGGGTTTGAGTTTCACAAGGCCTGAACTTTAAAGATTTATTCTTCTCTGAGATAGCTAATTATATTTTTCTCCATTAAGAGAGTATCACTGTCCAATGTACAGCCTGGAGTTAGCTGCACCTACTTGAGAGATGAGAGTGTCACACGCTGAAGACAAGCCCACACCTATGGAGCGACCTGATACATTTATTACCTGTCCAAAAGAAATAAAGAAAAGGAAACATTTAGCAATATCATCATAGACGCCATCAACATGCCACAAAATAATATAAAATAGGATTTTTTTATGTCAATGAGTAAAATACCATTGTGAATTTCTTTTTCCCTCCCCATTCTTTCTCTGTTCTCTCCTCCTTCCCCTCAGGTACCAACTCTTGATATGTTTTTGCTACCAGCAGACACTCCTATTAAAATGCTTTCCTCGATAGCGTCCAATCTTCCAAACTGTAAACTGGAAGTCATCCAAAACTCTCCTCCCCATATCTTAACTTGCACCGAGTCCCCTTCACATATGACCCCTGTGCTCATTGACCTACATTGGCTCCCAGTACACCAGTGACTCTGCTTATCCTTGTGTTCAAATCTTTCTATGACCTCACCCTTCATTATCTCTGTAAGCTGTTCCAGCCCTACAACACTCCGAGATCTTTGTCTTCCTTTAATTCTGTCCTATGGTGCATCCCCCACTTCCTTTGCCCCACCACTGACAGCCATGTCTTCAGCTGTCTGGGCCCTAACCTCTGGAATTTCCATCCTAAACCTCTCAGCCTCTTCATTTCTCTCCCCACCTTTAGGGATGCTCCTCAAAACCTAACTCCTTGGCCAAGCTTTTGATCACCTATCCTAATGTATCCTTCCTTGGCTCAGTGTCAAGCCCAAGCATTTTACAAGGAACATTTCATCAGCTGATAAACTCACTAAACTTGAAATTAATAGGAAGCAATGCAGTTAATTTATTATTTTGTGAAGGATACATTATGATGAATAAATGTGCATATTCTGAACATAAACTCACCGCTGTGGCAAGACTAACTGCTCCCAATTCAATTTTTCCTAAATGTCCACAGAACGCGGTGCTGACAATATTTATTAGAAATATCAGCAGCTGTGTCAAAAACTGTTAAAGGAAAATGAATTTTAAATAATATACACTGGCCACTTAATTTTGATCATGCTCTTTTGTACCTTAAAAACAAACTTGTAATCTAATTAAAACAATCATGTTTCTTACTGAAAATAATCGTCTTTTTTCAAAAAGGTGATGCAAATTTAAGGTGATTTCAATGAGGTTTTCAAGATTATGAAGGAAATTGGCAAAGTTGCTCCAGGCAAAATCATTCACTGTGATGAAGGGTTCAAATATCAGCATATTCGAATGAGGAATTACAGCCTTTGAAGTAAAAAAGCAAAGGAAAGAGGAATATTTTCACCTTTAAGAGAGGGAGTTGTGGAATAAGTTAACAGGCAAGGCCGCTGAAGTGGATTTTCTAAAAGAGTTCAATAAAATCGATTGTACAAATGGATAAATTGAAGGAAATTATATAATGGGCTCTGCGGACAATTAGATATATTTCTGGAGAGAGCGGAGAGTGAAGGATGAGATGTTAGACGGGTGTAAACTCACCACTGGTCCAGCCAGTCTGGAAATATGTATCGCTTCCTGACAGAAGTTGACGGGTGTCAATCTCTTCATTTTCCTCAGTAACAGGTTGCCATGGGTTTCACGTGTCTCGGTAACATTACCAGAGCTTAGTTGCATTGAAGTCTCCATTTTTACAATTCTTCATTCCAAAGGAAAAATAAACCAGTTATTATACTTCTCCTGTTTGGGTTTCCCATCCCATCAACCTTCCCACGTCATATTACCCATCTCCATTCAGTTTCACAACCCCTTTCTGATGTAATATGTGATTACAATGACTTTTGGTCATGATTAATTTTTAATAATTGTCCTTTCAGAGCTGCAGGAGTTGCAGCATCTATGTTTAGGGTTCACTGCTTTTGCAGGATTGCTACATATAAGTATTCAAACATCAAATATGTCAGTTTTTAAAACTTCCATCACAATAGGTGAGAAAGCAGAATGAATGAATGATTTAACTCTGCACTGTTGGCTGGTGTCCACTTTGAGGTAGTGTAGGGGTGAAGGATGTACTCAGTGTCCTGTGTAACATGTGAACTACACTGAGAAGTTGCACTCATGGATTATGTCAGTTAGAGTGATTTGCGATACAATGGTCATTTTTTGTGCGTATTGATACAGTCAAAATTTTGCTTCTGAGGTAAAGTTGCTGAGATTCACTGAAGTCCAGTGACATTTGTGTATTTTTTAAACTCATTTTCAGGATGTGGGTGTGGCTGACAAGCCCGGCATTTATTGGCCATCCTTAGTTGACCTTTGAGAAGCTGGTGGTGAGATTCTTCAACCTCTTCTTGAAGCTTCTTCTTGAACCTTTGCAGTCCATAAGACAAAGGTTCTCCAAAAATGCTGTCTCACTGTAGGTAATAACCCTAATCATTAAATTCAACATGTTTACAAACTCCATTTACCTCGAACAATAATAGATGCATTGGTACATGTTTAACTTGCTGCCAGGGCTTAAAGCTGGCATTGTGAATTGGCAATGTGTGGAAATGAAATCCGGGGATCTGTAACACCAGTTTTACACCTGGGTGGCAGGTTGAAAATCTACCCCCGTGACTACACTTCAAACAGCATTAATCATCCTGAGGATGTGATAGGTGCTATATAAATGCTCTTTCAGTAACAGACTATAAAAACCAATATGTAAACACCCCACACAACAAATGGATGAACACTCCAGCAGTTGATTATTCAATGCCCATTGCCCAGTATTATTTTTGTTTTTTGTTTCGCTCTTGCACTAAATCAACTCTTTCTACATCACTTCACACAGTGTGAGGAGAACCTTGCAATCAACACCTGAATTAACCCTGGAAAGATCTAATTAATTAATTTATACCCAGAGCCCAGCTATTTATTAATTGAAATTTCAGTCAGTGATTTTGGCCATCACCCTCATACACTTATTATTTTCATAATTTTCAAACTCTACTTTTATTCAAGGAGATCAATTCATTCAGGGAAAAAAAATGAAATAGAGTAGGAGTTTGAAAAGTACCAGATATGAGTGTAATCTGGCCGGCAGAGATAAGAATTCTATTCATTGAAAACAAGAAACAAATCTGGGAGATATATTTCGGAGGACCAACCTGGGAGCAAGTCACTTGGAAAGAATCATCCAATCACGGGTAAGTACAAAGAATGTCACTGCACCAATACACAACCTAGCATGTAGGGGAGGTGGTGGCGTAGTGGTGTTATCACTGGACTAGTAACCCAGAGACCCAGGGTATTTCTATGGGGGATATGGGTTCGAATCCCACCACAGCAGAAGGTGGAATTTGAATTTAATTAATAAATCTGGAATTAAAAAGCTAGTCTAATGATGGCCATGAAACCATTGTCGATTGTTGTAAAAACCCATCTGGTTCACTAATGTCCTTTAGCGAAGGAAATCTGCTGTCCTTACCTGGTCTGGCCTACATGTGACTCCAGACCCACAGCAATGTGGTTAACTCTTACATGCCCTCTGAAATGGCCTAGCAAGCCACTCAGTTGTATCTAACCACTACAAAGTCTATAAAAAGGAATGAAACCGGACAGACCACCCGGCATCGACCTAGGCACCAAAAACGACAACGGCAGACCCAGCCCTGTCGACCTTGCAAAGTTCTCCTTACTAACATCTGGGGGCTTGTGCCAAAGTTGGGAGAGCTGTCTCACAGACTAGTCAAGCAACAGCCTGGCATAGTCATATTCACGGAAACATACCTTACAGACAATGTCCCAGACACTGCCATCACCATTCCCGGGTATGTCCTGTCCCACCGGCAGGACAGACCCACCAGAGGTAGTGGCACAGTGGTATACAGTAGGGAGGGAGTTGCCCTGGGAGTCCTCAACATCGACTCCGGACCCCATGAAGTCTCATGGCATCAGGTCAAACATGGACAAAGTAACCTCCTACTGATTACCACCTACCGCCCTCCCTCAGCTGATGACTCAGCACTCCTCCATGTTGAACACCGCTTGGAGTAAGCACTGAGGGTGGCAAGGGCACAAAATGTACTCTGGGTGGGGGACTTCAAAGTCCATCACCAAGAATGGCTCGGTAGCACCACTACTGACCGAGCTGGCCGAGTCCTAAAGGATATAGCTGCTAGACTGGGTCTGCGGCAGGTGGTGGGGGAACTAACACAAGGGAAAAACATACTTGATCTCGTCCTCACCAATCTGCCTGCCGCAGATGCTTCTGTCCATGACTGTATTGGTAGGAGTGACCACCGCAAAGTCCTTGTGGAGACGAAGTCCCGCCTTCACATTGAGGATACCGTCCATCGTGTTGTGTGGCACTATCACCGTGCTGAATGGGATAGATTTCGAACAGATCTAGCAATGCAAAACTGGGCATCCAAGAGGCGCTGTGGGCCATCAGCAGCAGCAGAATTGTACTCATCCACAATCTGTAACCTCATGGCCCGGCATATCCCCGACTCTACCATTACCATCAAGCCAGGAGACAACCCTGGTTCAATGAAGAGTGCAGGAGGGCATGCCAGGAGCAGCACCAGGCATACCGCAAAATGAGGTGTCAACCTGGTGAAGCTACAACCCAGACTACTTGCATGCCAAACTGCATAAGCAGCATGCGATAGACAGAGCTATGCGATCCCATAACCAACGGAACAAATCTAAGCTCTGCAGTCCTGCCACATCCAGCCGTGAATGGCAGTAGACAACTAAACAACTAACTGGAGGAGGTGGCTCCACAAATATCCCATCCTCAATGATGGGGGAGCCCAGCACATCAGTGCGAAAGATAAGGCTGAAGCATTTGCAACAATCTTCAGCCAGAAGTGCCGAGTTGATGAACCATCTTGGACTCCTCCTGAAGTCCCCAGCATCACAGATGCCAGACTTCAGCCAATTCGATTCACTCCGCGTGATATCAAGAAACGACTGAAAGCTGGATATTGCAAAGGCTATGGGCCCTGACAATTGATTTATCTTAAATATAATTAAGGGTTTTCAATCCAGGAGTTGCTTCAGACTCCCACGTCCTATTTGTAGAAGTCAAATACCAGATTCAAAGAGGGAGAGTGGTGCAACATCATGCCATGGACACACTTATTAAATGTTAACAGATTTCCCATGCTGTTGCTCACTGGTAGGTCAAGTGATGCACTACTGTATCATGATGAGCATTACACCATGTATTATTCTGTTATAAAAGTGGAGCTGTTTTGAGCTGTTCTGCCCTTTTAAGGCCACAAAGTCTGTTGTAGATCCTGAGATCAACTAGAGGTTAATTCACTTTAGTGTGGGAATTTTGGAAATTGACAGGTACTTGTAAATTTCTGGCTCTAGATCAAGACAGTGGCACAGAGTAACTTTGAAGGGGGGATGGAATCTCAAATCTTCTGAGGCCAGACCATTCCCAAACACAGTTAAGTAATTAGGAAGCCTTTACGGTACCAATGTGCTAGTCTGAAGGTGACAGAGACTGGTCTACCTTATGTTGGGCCAATGGGTCAGAATATTAATAAAAGTTTGCCTACATTTGCAATTAGTTATCCCTTGCTGAGAATAATATTGTTTGTGTATTATAGCGCTTTCTCATTGTGTAAACCGCAGAGTAAATTAATTAAATAGTGAATCACGATAACACCCCATGCAAATGTGATTCATGCTGATGTTTCTCCGAGATTTACACCATTGGATAACATTACTGAACACGGATTGGAGATAAGGCTACAGCATTAATGTAAAGGTTCTCCTTCAAGCACGTTTCCCACTGGATCACAGGTGTGGCCAAAATTATCGACGCATTGCAGAGTTTTATTCTAGATGGAGCATTTCTATAAAAAATTGTTTATTAAAAAAAAAGTTTCTCAGTGAATGTGAGTCACCATACAGCAAAAGAAAAACAAATAAAGCCAGGTCCTTGCTCATCAGACGTCATGTCAGGATTCATTCCTTCTCTGCAAATGCCAGCAGTGTTTTTAATGTAAACTGGGGGTTCGCTGCTATACCTCAGCGTGATGGTTCATGGTTATAATTTCCTGGTCAGGTAAATCAGAACAAAGTATTTCCAGTGATCGGTGAGTTGGTACAAATCCCTGATTCTAATTGTTCCACCACTGGTGACCCTACCTGCAGCTTCTTCGATCCTAAGCTTTGGAATTCCCTTCCTTAATTTTTCTATGTCTCTCTCTCTCTTTCTTTAAGACACCTATGTCTTTGACCAAGCTTTTGGTCACCTGTCCTAATTCTTCCCTAAGTGGCTTAGTGTCAAATATTGTTTGATAAATCTCTCCTGTGAATCACTTTGGAACATTTTAAAGCTGCTATGTATGAATACAAGTTTGTTGTTATACAGTTCTCAGTCTTGGTTGGGCCATATGAGGGAGGGAGGAGGAAGTATAAAGGTCCTTGCAGGCAGTTGGCCAGATGGGGAAACAGAGGTTTGCAGGTCAATCACCTTAAGGGCTCACTGAACCAACACTAGCAACTTGCATTTATATTGTGCCTTTAACATAAAACAAAATATACCAGTGAGTCACAAAACTAGCCATTGATGACAGACTGATTGACAGATTTCTTGGAGATGGACATAGGGGATCAAAAAAATGCATATTGTTTATGATTAAAACTTTTACAGGACAGAAAGAGGCCATTTGACCCAAATCAGCTGTGCTGGCTTGTTTTGTCCCATTTCTCAAACCTTTCATTTCTTTGAATTTTCCAATTATTTTTGCACTTCCCATTCAAAAGTGGAATTCCATGTCCTAACAGTTCTCTATATACAAAACATTCTCCTAATCTCTTTCTTTTGGATGATAATCTTAAATGCATAGCCTCTTGGAACCGACTCACCAACCAGAGAATTAGAATTAGAATTAGAATTGGAACATTACAGCGCAGTACAGGCCCTTCGGCCCTCGATGTTGCGCCGACCTGTGAAACCATCTGACCTACACTATTCCATTTTCATCCATATGTCTATCCAATGACCACTTAAATGCCCTTAAAGTTGGCGAATCTACTACTGCTGCAGGCAGGGCGTTCCACACCCTTACTACTCTCTGAGTAAAGAAACTACCTCTCACATCTGTCCTATATCTATCACCCCTCAACTTGAAGCTATGTCCCCTCGTGTTTGCCATCACCATCCGAGGAAAAAGACGCTCACTATCCACCCTATCTAACCCTCTGATTATCTTATATGTCTCTATTAAGTCACCTCTCCTCCTCCTTCTCTCCAACGAAAACAACCTCAAGTCCCTCAGCCTTTCCTCGTAAGACCTTCCCTCCATACCAGGCAACATCCTAGTAAATCTCCTCTGCACCCTTTTCATAGCTTCCACATCCTTCCTATAACGTGGTGACCAGAACTGCACGCAATACTCCAAGTGCGGTCTCACCAGAGTTTTGTACAGCTGCAGCATGACCTCGTGGCTCCGAAACTCGATCCCCCTACTAATAAAAGCCAACACACCATATGCCTTCTTAACAGCCCTATTAACCTGGGTAGCAACCTTCAGGGATTTATGCACCTGGACACCAAGATCTCTCTGTTCATTTACACTACCAAGAATCTTCCCATTAGCCCAGTACTCTGCATTCCTGTTACTCCTTCCAAAGTGAATCACCTCGCACTTTTCCACATTAAACTCCATTTGCCATCTCTCAGCCCAGCTCTGCAGCCTATCTATGTCCCTCTGTACCCTACAACATCCTTCGGCACTATCCACAACTCCACCGACCTTCGTGTCATCCGCAAATTTACTAACCCACCCTTCTACACCCTCTTCCAGGTCATTTATAAAAATGACAAACAGCAGTGGACCCAAAACAGATCCTTGCGGTACACCACTAGTAACTAAACTCCAGGATGAACATTTGCCATCAACCACCACCCTCTGTCTTCTTTCAGCTAGCCAATTTCTGATCCAAAGCTCTAAATCACCTTCAACCCCATACGTCCGTATTTTCTGCAATAGCCTACCGTGGGGAACCTTATCAAACGCCTTACTGAAATCCATATACACCACATCCACTGCTTTACCCTCATCCACCTGTTTGGTCACCTTCTCGAAAAACTCAATAAGGTTTGTGAGGCACGACCTACCCGTCACAAAACCGTGCTGACTATCTCTAATGAACTTATTCTTTTCAAGATGATTATAAATCCTGTCTCTTATAACCTTTTCCAACATTTTACCCACAACCGAAGTAAGGCTCACAGGTCTATAATTACCAGGGCTGTCTCTACTCCCCTTCTTGAACAAGGGGACAACATTTGCTATCCTCCAGTCTTCCGGCACTATTCCTGTCGACAATGACGACATAAAGATCAAGGACAAAGGCTCTGCAATCTCCTCCCTAGCTTCCCAGAGAATCCTAGGATAAATCCCATCTGGCCCAGGGGACTTATCTATTTTCACACTTTCCAAAATTGATAACACCTCCTCCTTGTGAACCTCAATCCCATCTAGCCTCGAAGCCTGAATCTCAGTATTCTCAACAACATTTTCTTTCTCTACAGTAAATACTGACGCAAAATATTCATTTAACACTTCCCCTATCTCCTCTGATTCCACACACAACTTCCCACTACTATCCTTGATTGGCCCTAATCTAACTCTAGTCATTCTTTTATTCCTGATATACCTATAGAAAGCCTTAGGGTTTTCCCTGATCCTATCCGCCAATGACTTCTCGTGTCCTCTCCTTGCTCTTCTTAGCTCTCCCTTTAGATCCTTCCTGGCTAGCTTGTACCTCTCAAGCGCCCTAACTGAGCCTTCACATCTCATCCTAACATAAGCCGCCTTCTTCCTCTTGACAAGCGCTTCAACTTCTTTAGTAAACCACGGCTCCCTCGCTCTACAACTTCCTCCCTGCCTCACAGGTACATACTTATCAAGGACACACAGTAGCTGCTCCTTGAATAAGCTCCACATTTCGATTGTTCCCATCCCCTGCAGTTTCCTTCCCCATCCTACGCATCCTAAATCTTCCCTAATCGCATCATAATTTCCTTTCCCCCAGCTATAATTCTTGCCCTGCGGTATATACCTGTCCCTGCCCATCGCGAAGGTAAACCTAACCGAATTGTGATCACTATCACCAAAGTGCTCACCTACATCTAAATCTAACACCTGGCCGGGTTCATTTCCCAGTACCAAATCCAATGTGGCATCGCCCCTGGTTGGCCTGTCTACATACTGTGTCAGAAAACCCTCCTGCACACACTGGACAAAAACTGACCCATCTAAAGTACTCGAACTATAGTATTTCCAGTCGATATTTGGAAAGTTAAAGTCCCCCATAACAACTACCCTGTTACTCTCGCCCCTGTCGAGAATCATCTTCGCTATCCTTTCCTCTACATCTCTGGAACTATTCGGAGGTCTATAAAAGACTCCCAACAGGGTAACCTCACCTCTCCTGTTTCTAACCTCGGCCCATACTACCTCAGTAGACGAGTCCTCAAACGTCCTTTCTGTCGCTGTAATACTCTCCTTGATTAACAATGCCACACCCCCCCCCCTCTTTTACCATCTTCTCTGTTCTTACTGAAACATCTAAATCCCAGAATCTGCAACATCCATTCCTGCCCCTGCTCTACCCATGTCTCCGAAATGGCCACTACATCGAGATCCCAGGTACCAATCCATGCTGCAAGCTCACCCACCTTATTCTGAATGCTCCTGGCGTTGAAGTAGACACACTTTAAACCAGGTTCTTGCTTGCCAGTGCCCTCTTGCGTCCTTGTAACCATATCCCTGACCTCACTACTCTCAACATCCTGTACACTGGCATTACAATTTTTAAACTTACACTGAAATTGACTTCACAGCTGTCAGTCCGCTCACGCACCTCCGTTACTATCACAGCTGCAGTCACCGAAACTAAAAGAAAGAGATTTTGAACCACACAAATATATACTTTTTACTTACCCAGCAGTCCCCTGGTCCTCCGAAAACAAAAGGGAATTCACTTTGAAACTTACACTGAAATTGACTTCACAGTTGTCAGTCCGCTCACGCACCCCCGTTATTATCAAAGCTGCAGTCACCGAAACTAGAGGAAACACTTTGTCCCAATTAACCTTTTCAAAACCCCTCGTCATTTTGAATACCTCTGCAGTGAAGAGCCTGAAATTACACTGCAGGATAACAAAAGGTGAGATGAAGTCAGGCGGAAGGAGGCTCGGGTACAACACTGCATCAACACTCGCATAGACTCGATTGACTGAATAGCCAGTTTCTGCGCTGTAATTTCTTTGTAATGTAATAATGCTCACTTGGTGAGTTTCTAATCTCCACTGTTTGAGCAGAGGTTTTATGCTGTTTCAAACAAATGAGTTTACACAGTTTTTCAAAAACAGAAGAGAGGAATTTCAGGTGGATGTGTTCGTTCATTAGTATCCTGTGGTGCAATTTCTGCATCTATATGGAAGGAAGACCAACTAGTGTCTGCACCTGAAGAATATTAAACCAAATTGCGAGCTGGCCTCAGCACTACACAGGTCTACCTACGGGAGGCGCTGCTGGCCACTTCCCATACAGCTTGTGTGGCACGAGTCAACCAGATACATGTGTGATCATAACATCACTGAAGCAACACAACTGTCCCAAAATTGGTCAGTGAATATTTTTTTTTCCAAAATATACTTTATTCATAAACATCTGTAAAAATTACATTGCCAAACAGTTTCCAAACAGCACCAAAAAATACAAACATTGCAAGGGAGATCAGTTTCCTTCAATACTGTCATGAGTTCCTTCCCAACCCTTCCTTTTCACAATTGTCATGTCAATTACAGTTTTACATTTACAGCAATTGAGAATATTAACGATACAGTTCGAGGGGTTTCCCATTGACCCAGCCCCTCAGTCCAGCTTGGTGGGGGAACCTTACACTGTGGTCTTTCCCCATTGAGCCTTTGCTGCGGCTGCCCCAAGCTTTAGTGCGTCCCTCAGCACGTAGTCCTGGACCTTGGAATGTGCCAGTCTGCAACATTCGGTGGTGGACAACTCTTTGCGCTGGAAGACCAGCAAGTTTCGGGCAGACCAAAGGGCGTCTTTCACCGAATTGATAGTCCTCCAGCAGCAGTTGATGTTTGTCTCGGTGTGCGTCCCTGAGAACAGCCCGTAGAGCACAGACTCCTGTGTTACAGAGCTGCTTGGGATGAATCTTGACAAAAACCACTGCATCTCTTTCCACACCTGCTTTGCAAAGGCACATTCCAGGAGGAGGTGGGCGACCGTCTCTTCCCCACCACAGCCACCGCGGGGACATTGTGCGGAGGGGGCGAGACTTCGGGTGTGCATGAAGGATCTGACGGGGAGGGCCCTTCTCACCACCAGCCAAGCTACGTCTTGGTGCTTGTTTGAAAGTTCTGGTGATGAGGCATTCCGCCAAATGACTTTGACGGTCTGCTCGGGGAACCATCCGACAGGATCCACCGTTTCCTTTTCCCGTAGGGCCTTGAGGACATTCCGTGCAGACCAGTGCCTGATGGACCGGTGGTCAAAGGTGTTTTCCCGCAGAAACTGCTCCACGAAGGATAGGTGGTACGGCACCGCCCAACTGCACGGAGCGTTCCGCGGCAATGTGACCAGGCCCATCCTTCGCAACACCGGGGACAGATAGAGCCTCAGCACGTAGTGACACTTGGAGTTTGCGTACTGGGGATCTACACACAGCTTGATGCAGCCGCACACGAAGGTGGTCATCAGGATGAGGGCCACGTTGGGTACATTTTTCCCGCCCTTGTCCAGAGATTTGAACATCGTGTCCCTCCGGACCCGGTCCATTTTCGATCCCCAGACGAAGCGGAAAATGGCTCGGGTGACTGCCATGGCGCAGGAGTGGGGTATGGGCCAGACCTGCGCCACGTAGAGCAACAACGTGAGCGCCTCGCACCTGATGACCAGGTTCTTACCCACAATGGAGAGAGATCGCTGCCCCCACATGCCCAACTTTTGTCGTACCTTGGCTACTCGCTCCTCCCATGTTTTGGTGCACGCCCCGGCCCTTCCGAACCATATCCCCAGCACCTTCAGGTAATCTGACCTGACGGTGAAGGGGACAAAGGATCGGTCAGCCCAGTTGCCAAAGAACATGGCCTCGCTCTTGCCGTGGTTAACCTTGGCTCCCGAGGCCAGTTCGAACTGGTCGCAGATGCTCATCAGTCTGCGCACGGACAGCGGAATCGAGCAGAAAACGGCGACGTCATCCATGTACAGGGAGGTTTTGACCTGAGTGCCTCCACTGCCTGGGATTGTCACCCCTCTTATGCTCGCATCCTTCCTAATAGACTCAGCAAAGGGTTCAATACAGCAAACAAACAAGACCGGGGACAGAGGGCAGCCCTGTCTGACTCCAGATTTGATCGGGAAACTTTCCGATTCCCACCCGTTGATTGAGACTGCGCTACTGATGTTTGTGTAGAGCAGTTGGATCCAATTGCAGATTCCCTCCCCAAACCCCATTTTGGAAAGCACGTCCATCATGTAGGTGTGTGATATCCTGTCAAAAGCCTTCTCCTGGTCCAGGCTGATGAGGCAGGTGTCCACCCTCCTGTCCCGTACGTAGGCGATCGTATCCCTGAGTAGCGCGAGACTATCAGAGATCTTCCTGCCGGGTACAGTGCAGGTCTGATCGGGGTGAATCACCAACTCCAGAGCAGACTTGACTCGACTGGCTATGACTTTGGACAGAATCTTGTAATCAACATTAAGCAGTGAGATGGGCCGCCAATTTCTGATTTCTGCCCTCTCCCCCTTCTGCTTGTAAATGAGGGTGATGATGCCTTTTCTCATGGATTCTGACATGCTGCCGGCCAGGAGCATACTCTCGTATACTTCCAGCAGGTCCGGGCCGACCCAGTCCCACAGGGCCGAGTACAATTCGACCGGTAAGCCGTCGCTCCCGGGAGTTTTACTCGTCTCGAAAGACTCGACGGCCTTTGTCAGCTCGTCCAGAGTTAGCGGCTTGTCCAGTCTCTCCCTCCTGCTGTCATCTAAGACCTCTGTGATAGATGACAGGAAGGTCTGGGAGGCTCTGCTGTCTGTGGGCTTCGCGTCATACAGCCCAGCATAAAAGGATTTGCTGATCCTTAGTATGTCGGACTGCGAAGACGTTACCGAGCCATCTTCTTCCTTCAGGCTGCTGATAACAGAGCTCTCTCTGTGTACCTTTTGGAAGAAGTAACGCGAGCACGTCTCATCCTGCTCGATGGAGCGGACTCTGGACCGGAAGATGATCTTGGAGGCCTCCTTGGCAAAGAGCGAGGCCTGCTGGCTCTTCACCTCTTGGAGGTCCTCCTTGACCTCGACCCCCATTGACTGTAACCGGAGTAGATTTTGCATAATTTTCTGGAGTCGGGACAGTTCCCTCTGTCTCTCTCTCGCCTTCTGAACACCTTTGTGGATGAAGAACCTCTTGATGTTCTCCTTGATCGCTTCCCACCAGTGAACTGGAGACTCAAAGAGGGGTTTCACGGTCCTCCAACCTTTGTAATCCCTTTTGAGTTCCTCAACGTTCTCTGGGGTCAGCAGTGTCGCATTGAGCTTCCACGTCCCTCTGCCAACCCGCTGGTCGTCCTGTAAGTGACAGTCGGCCAGTAAGAGGCAGTGGTCGGAGAAGAACACCGGCTTGACGTCGGTGGATCCGACCGTGACAGCACGGGACACAAACAGGAAGTCAATCCTGGAACGGGCAGACCCGTCCGATCTTGACCATGTGTATCTGCGCTGCGCTCCGTCTGCAGGTTTGCTGAAGACGTCGTGCAGTTTGGCATCCTTAACTGTTTCTATTAGGAATCTGGACGTAGCGTCCAGTTTGCTGTCGTCACTGCCGGATCGACCAGCCACATCGATGATGCAGTTGAAGTCACCGCCTAGGATGACCGGCCTGGACGTCGCCAGCAGCAGTGGGAGCTGCTGGAAGACGGTCAGCCGCTCGCTGCGTTGTACCGGGGCGTACACGTTGATCAACCGGAGCGGAGCGTTGTTGTACATCACGTCTGCTACGAGGAGGCGGCCGCCCACCACCTCCTTAACTTCGGAGATGGTGAAGTTACCTCCCCGCAGCAGAATACCCAGGCCGGAGGAACGGCAGTCATTACCCCCCGACCAGATAGATGGCCCATGGGACCACCATCGCGACCACTGCCTGTAGGTGCTGAGGTGTGGTATTCCACACTCCTGCAGAAACAGTAGGTCAGCTTTGACCTTGGCAAGGTAATCCAAGGTTGAAACACATCGCGTAGTAGATTTAATGCTACGCACATTTATGGAAGCAATTCTTCCACCCATTTTTTACTAAAAATTAGTTGTTGCTTCCCATACCATTTGTCCTCGCTACTCCCAGTCCTTCCCCTTTGGGATGTTCCTGCATACCCATCGTGTGCGCAAGCAGTTTCACGTTGGTTGGGCTCAGAAACCCCTCCTGATTTTTCATGCAGGGTTTGTGCCGCTCGGGTGACATCGGGGGGGTCTTGTAGGCAGAGAGCATTGGGTTGTCCTCAGCTGCTTCCATCTGTTCCTCCTCGAAAACATCACAGCTCCCGGTCTCCCGGAGCTCAGGTACGCCAGACGTGTCTTTGCTCCCGGTGTCCCGGAGCTGAGATGCGTTGGCCACGTCGTTACGTGTGGGGCATTGGGGTTGGGGCACGCCGGGCCCATCACAGCTTCCAGTGCCCGGGGGCTGGGATGCCTTATCATCCATCTCGGAGTTCTGCCGCCTCTTTTGAAGGGGCTGTCGTTCCAGCATTTCCCCATCCAGTGAAGAGGAGTTGTTGCAGTCTGATTCAGAAGAGAGCCTCCTCTTGCCACTGGTTTGGGTGGTGGCTTAGGGATGTTTTTTCTTTGTGGTTTTCCTCTGGACCACTTGCCACTGACCTGTTTGTCCATCTGCTGCCTCCTCCTCCATTGATTCTGTCTGTGGAGGAGGGGTTTCCGGGCGCTGGGTAGGTGCTGGGTCGTTGGTTTCAGCTGCCTCCCCTTCCTTCTCAGGTTGAAGTTCCTCGCTGCGGAGAAGGTTGCTGGTCTCCTTTCGAACAGCGGACGCCTTCGTCGAACCTTCTCCCGGCCTTTCCTTGGACCTTGCCGCCTGAGCATAGCTGAGGCAACGTTTGGGGCAGGTCTTGTAGAGATGGCCTGCCGCACCGCACATGTTGCAACACTTAGTCTGCTTACAGTCCTTGGTCTGATGGCCTTCCTCCTTGCAGTTCTTGCAAACAACCGTGCTGCAGTTGGCTGCCATGTGACCAGATTTGCCACAGGTGCGGCAAACTCTGGGCTGCCCAGCGTAGACCAAGAAGCCTCGACTTCCCCCGATAGCGAAGCTGGAGGGAGGGTGGATGATGGCTCCACTGGGATCTACCTTCAAGGTCACCTTGACCTGCCGCTTGCTGGTCCAGATCCCAAAGGGGTCCTTGACATCAGTGCTGCTGCCGGCCACCTCGACGTACCTGGCGAGAAAGGTGAGTACATCCACCAGTGGAACATGGGGGTTGTAGAGGTGAATCGTCACCACCCGGTCCCGTTGTGACGGAAGCGTGAAGAGCGGCTCCGCTGTGAGGATCGACAGTGGCGCCCGGTCCCCTTTCTCCTTGAACGCCTTCAGGAACTTGATGCATCCCGCCACGTTCCGGAACGTCACGTTGAAGTATCCACTGCTGGGGAAATCCTGCAGGCAGAAGACGTCCGTCGCTTGAAATCCGCAGCAATCTAAGAGAATTTTCTTGATGAAGAAGGTACGATCGACCGGTGCATCTCCTTCCTTGTCCTTCACGACCACCCGAACGGTGTTGCGCACTCCCTGGCCCGAAGCTCGAAAATTGGTTATAGCCATTTTACTCAAAGCTTCCCCAAGATCAAAAGGCAATGATCATGGTCTCTTCTCAATCAAATAAGCACTGATAAGAACAGATACTACACTTGATCTTAGCCAAAAGGCCGAGAAGCGATATGCACGTAACGCCTTCCCTAATCACTCCTGAAATAACAAGCCTTAGCAAGCAAGGTGGGCCCTGTGTTGTGTGATTGCCTTTAAGAATAATGTACCTTTAAGAGTAATGTACCTTTAAGATCTTAGCATGCTAATGAGCGGAGTGCTAGGATGCAGTCATGTGACTACATGCCAGTCTCACTCTGCAACTGTAACACTGAGAGGCAAGTCCTGTAAATGGTTAGCTCTGCACTGTATATACCTGTCAGCTGTTTAATAAACCTGTTTGACATCTTCAATCAACTGAACTCCATGCATCTCATTTATGTTGCATAAGACAACAGAAAAAGCTTCTCATTACATGGTGGTAACTGTGGTGAGAAGACAAAATCCAAGATTGAAGACCACAGGAAAATAGCTTTAAAAACTACCTACAGCTAAAAGAGAGAAAGTTAAAAGAAACACTGTAAACAGTGTAAAGAGGAAAAAACACTCACCTCCAGCTGTCGAGGACAGAGCTGAATGACAGGCTGCAAATCAATCACTGTGATTGGGTGAATCAGTGTGCCGTTGGTACAGGTTGTTACACCCTGTGCTGGACTTATTTAAAGGGCCATTCAACAAGTTGCAGTTGAGGTGCTTTGGACTTACTTGTCTCAGGCAAAATTGGTGGAAGCACTGTGGTGAGTTGTTGGAGGAGTTTGGAGGTTTTTGTTGATCAGAGCAAGGCCGAAAATAAAATTAAAATAAAAGCAAAATACTGCAGATGCTGGAAATCTGAAATAAAAACAAAAATTGCTGGAAATACTCAGCAGGTCTGGCAGCATCTGTGGAGAGAGAAGTAGAGTTAACGTTTCAGGTCTGTGACCTTTCATCAGAACTAGCAAAGGTTAGAAATGTGATGGGTTTTCAGCAAGTGAAAGGGGCGGGGGGGAAGAAGAACAAAAGGGAAAGTGTGTGATAGGGCAGGGGAGATTAAATGACAGAAATTTCACGGAACAAAAGGCACAGGGAGTGCTAAAAGTTGCAGTAGAAGAAAAAGCATTAGTTCAGAGATTAAATAGCAGATTCTCCGACTTACTATGAGCAAGTCCATGGGACATCTATTTGTATTTATAATACAAATAATATAGAGGGTATGATTGAGAAGACAGGCTAGGGTTGTTTTCTTTGGAACAGAGGAGGCTGAGGGGAGATTTGGGCTATATAAAATTATGAAGGGACTCAATAGAGTGGATATGAAGGACCTACTTCCCCTAGCAGAGAGGTCAACAACCAGGGAACATAGATTTAAAGTACAAAAGCAAAATACTGTGGATGCTAGAAATCTGAAACAAAGACAGAAAATCTGGCAGTACAGGTCGGGCAGCATCTGTAGCAAGAGAAGCAGAGTTAATGTTTCAGTTCGATTGACCTGAAATGTAAACTCTCTTTCTCTCTCCACAGATGCTGTCCGACCTGCTGAGTATTTCCAGCATTTTCTGTTTTTGGTTTTAAAGTAATTGATAGAAGGATTAGAGGGGAGTTGAGAAGAATGTTTTTCGCCCAGAGGATGTGGGGGTATGGAAGTTACTATCTGAAAGTGTAGTCGAGGCAGAAACCCCCATGGCATTTAAAAAAAAAAATACACGGACATGCATTTGAAGTGCCATAACCTGAAGGGCTCTGGCCCAAGGGCTGGGAAGTGGGATTAGGCTAGATAGCTCTTTCTCAGCAGACACAGATGCAATGGACTGAGTGGTTTCCTTCTGTGCTGTAACTCTTCTATATTTCTATCACATTAGTATTATTTCCTTCTTAAATTGTTTAAATAAAGTTATTGACCATTGATATGGAAATATTTGCAATTTTACAAGCTAGATTAATGTAAACTTGTCTCTAAACAATCTTAAATAGTTATTTTGAGATTATTCAACTTTTTTCCCACAAATAGAATTTTCTTGTCATTCCACCAGGAAAGGAGGAAAGCCTGTTTTCATTTTTTTTTTAAATCATACCTGTATTATATACTGATACAAAGGCACGACAGGAAAAAATGGTTCTATTTATTGAAACTGTGTGCTATGCTGAAAAATTAATCTATTATATATACAAACAGATGTCCCATGGAATTGCTCATAGTAAGTCAGAGAATCTGCTATTTGATCTCTGAACTAATGCTTTTTCTTTTACTGCGACTTTTAGCACTCCCTGTGCCTTTTGTTCCGTGACATTTCTGTCATTTAATCTCCCCTGGCCTGTGCCCTATCACACACTTTCCCTTTTGTTCTTCTTCCCCTCCTTTCACTTGCTGAAAACCCATCACATTTCTAACCTTTGCTAGTTCTGATGAAAGGTCACAGACCTGAAACATTAACTCTGTTTCTCTCTCCATAGATGCTGCCAGACCTGCAGAGTATTTCCAGCAGTTTTTTTTATTTCCGAGAATAACATTGTCTTACATAGATATGGGGGCAATAATTGCAGTGTCACTTGCTCTTCTGGGAGTATCAGTCCTACATTGAGTTGAGCCAGGGGCAGTGCATCGGCGGCTTCACGTCGCAAAGGAGACAGGGGTGGAGTTGCATCACCTCCTTTACAATGGCCTGGAGACTCAAACCACGGTGAGATGGCCCTCCCAGTGACTGTGAGTATCACTGTCACCATTTGTTTCTATGCAATAAGATCTTTCCAGACGAGAACTGGCAACATCAGCAACATGTCACAATTCAAAGCATCTGGGATGTGACAGAAGTGCACTTCAGGAGAAGAGGGAACTGTATCCTGTTCTCCCTGAGCAGAGAAGGCCAAGATGAAAAAGCGCATCAGCTCACCAGGAAAACGGGCTTCCCGATAGTGAAGGGCGCCATCGGCTGCCCACACGTAGTCAACAGATCACACCAACGGAGTGTGATACCGCAACCGCAAGGGCTTCCATTCAGTCAATGTGCAGTTGTACGACCACACCAAGAAATTAATCTCGGTGAGTGCCCACTATCCTGGCAGCACCCATGATGCTTTCATCAATGGACAGTCAGCAATTCCCAACTTCTTTGGACCTCCAAGATAGACAGCAGGATAGTTGCTCAGTGACAAGGGCTATTCCCTCCATATATAGCTCATGACCCCCCTTCCACCATCCCACCACGAGGCTAGAGGGCCTTCAATATGTGTCCTGGAGCCACCCGCAAGTCATCCAGCTTCTAAAGCAGAGATTTCGCTAGGGGTGATCTCAGCAGTAGACACCTCGGGTCCTCCAAGTTTCTGATGATGTGCTAAGAGGCTGTTTCCCATGGCTGGAGAATCTAGAACTAGGAGCATGGTCTTAGGATAAAGAGTCACCCATTTAGGACTGCGATGAGGAAAACTTTCTTCACTCAGAGGGTTGTGAACCCTTGGAATTCTCTACCCCAGTGAGTTGCAGATTCTCAGTCATTGAATATATTCAAGACTGAGAGTGATAAATTCTTAAAATCGAAGGGAATAAATGGATATGGGGATCGGGCAGGAAAATGGAGTTGAGGTCTAAGATCAGCCTTGATCTTATCGAATAGTGGAGCGGGCTCAAGGGGTCTATTTCTTATGTTCTTATATTAAAAAATGGAAAAGTGCTCTATTTTCTCCAGTAAGATAATTCACACTAGTTGTACCAGTAAACAAAGTACAACAATTATGAATAATGTGGGAGGGTGAATTCTGAACTTTAATTACATGATGACGGTAGGATAAGGCTATGCAGATGCAAACTAGTAAACAGTAGGTAAATACTTCTTCACATAAACAGTGGCCAATATATGGATGAGGCCCTCGAAGAGTTATGGAAGCAAAACCCCTGGAATGTTTTGGAAAGGATTGGATGCTATAATAGATGAGAGAGGGGGAAGGAAGCTCTAGAATCCTTCAAGACGCAAGATGGGCTGAATGGTCTTCCTCATCAAAAGATGAATTACGTAGAAAGTCTAGAGAAGCTGTGATTGTTCACCTTGGAGCAGAGAAGGTTCAGGGGAGATTTAATAGAGGCATTCAAAATTATGAAGGGATTTGAGAGAGTAAATTAGGAGAAACTGTTTCCCTTGGCAGGAGGATCAATGACCAGAGGACACAGATTTAAGATAATTGGCAAAAGAACCAGAGGAGAGATGAGGAGAACGTTTTTACTCAGTGAGCTCTTATGGCCTGAAAGGACGATGGAAACAGAATAAACAATAACTTTCAAAAGATAATTAGATTAATACTTGAAAAGGAAAAATTTGCAGGGCTATGGGGAGGAAAGTGGAGGGGAGTGGGACTAATTGGATAGCTCTTTCAAAGAGCTAGCACAGGCACAATGGGCTGAATGGCCTCTGATATGTATCATTCTATGATCTTGTAACCTATAATGAATAATTTAGTGGTAATGATTTCAAAATTCTTTAGCTGATGTTGAATAGGTAAGTAGTTTGGAATGTCTTGAAGCCTTTTCCTCTTATCTTGTAACTTTTTGATAACCAGTAGTTAGACTTTATTTTGCAGTGGTAATTCCAAAATACATCTTAATCTTGATTAATATATAAGAGCTTTGCCTATGAAAATTATGCTTAGATCTAAAACTCAACAAACCAATAATTTTCCAAGCTTTGCAGCACAGTCTAGTTAATAACTAATTCTATAGTTCATTGTACACAAACTATATGACAGAAAACACCTCATAAAGTCATGTCTTGCCCAATAATGATTAGACTTCTGCATCTTGTTGCTTTCTCAGAAGGAAACAAGATATCAGGGAGGCCATTTGAACGAGCCTAACTCATCCATGAGCCTAGAGTCCCCCAACTGTTGCTCGAATAAATTCCAGGACTTTTTGCTTCAGTCACCCCAGCCATTCAAAGTGTGAAAAATCTCCCTGACTTCACTCCTAAATTTGCCTCTCATCTGATTAATATACACCTGCCTTGCATTAACTGTCATGGTCAAAGCTCAACTAGTCTTCCTGATTAATCTTTTCTGCACCATTTGCTTTGTTTTTCTCCTCTGAGGTAAACCCCACTTAGCTGCCTTCTCTGTAAAGAAGAAAAAACACTCACCTCCAGCTGTAGAGGACAGAGCTGAATGACAGGCTGCAAATCAATCACTGTGATTGGGTGAATCAGTGTGCCGTTGGTACAGGTTGTTACACCCTGTGCTGGAATTATTTAAAGGGCCATTCAACAAGTTGCAGTTGAGGTGCTTTGGACTTACTTGTGCTCAGGCAAAATTGGTGGAAGCACTGTGGTGAGTTGCTGGAGGAGTTTGGAGGCTTTTGCTGATCACAGCAAGGCAAAAAATAACATTAAAATAAAAGCAAAATACTGCAGATGCTGGAAATCTGAAATAAAAACAAAAAATCCTGGAAATACTCAGCAGGTCCGGCAGCATCTGTGGAGAGAGAAGTAGAGTTAACGTTTCAGGTCCGTGACCTTTCATCAGAACTGGCAAACGTTAGAAATGTGATGGGTTTTCAGCAAGTGAAAGGAGGGGAAGAAGAACAAAAGGGAAAGTGTGTGATAGGGCGAAGGTCAGGGGAGAATTCAGAGTAGATTTAAGTTAGAAACTTTAGGGGTCCTGTTGCCAAGCCTCATGAAACGTGTTGGTGAACTAATTGTATTCTGTAAAAAAAAAAAGTGAGCATTTAATCATCAGACTGTGCTTGGATCTGGAATTCTATATCATGGAAATGAATGGGAAGTGTTTTCCTACATTGAATTATTATACTCTATAAATACAAGTCGTTGTTGTTGTTTGTAGGATTGCTTAGCTCTGCACATAGCATGCTGTCTCCACTGTTTAGAATGCATGTATTCCTGTGTCGTGGCTTTTTAAAAAATCATTCATGGGATGAGGGCGTCGCTGGCTAGGCCAGCATTTATTGCCCATCCTTAATTGCCCTTAGGAAGGTGGTGGTGAACTGCCTTCTTGAACCACTGCAGTCCATGTGGGGTAGGCTTCATCAGGTCAGTTCCCCATTTCCAGGTATGATTGGTGCTGCTCCTAGCATGCTGTTCTAATTTCCTCAATGAACCAGGGCAGGTCATCTGGCTTGTGGGTGATGGAGAAATGAGGGATATACTGAGCCATGAGTGTACCGATGGTGGCTTTTTACAATTCTGCTGCAGCTGATGGCCTAAAGCCTCATGGACGCCCATTTATGACCTGCTAGATCTGTTCTTAATTCATATTACTTAGTACATTGGTAGTGCCCTGATAGAAGTAAGTAAGTAAGATAGTAAGACTTGATAGAGGGTATCCTCAGTTTGGTCTAAATTGCCCCTAGTATAGGTAGGTGGTAGGGAAATATAGGGACAGGTGGGGATGTGGTAGGAATATGGGATTAGTGTAGGATTAGTATAAATGGGTGGTTGATGGTCGGCACAGACTCGGTGGGCCGAAGGGCCTGTTTCAGTGCTGTATCTCTAAACTAAACTAAACTAAGGACTGTGTGGTGATCACTCCTACTAATACTGTCATGGACAGAAGTATCTGCAACAGTTAAATTGATGAGGATGAGCTCAACTATGTTATTTCCTTGTGTTGGTTCTCTCACCAACTGCTGCAGGCCCTGCCTGCTAGCTAGATCCTTCAGGACACAACTAGTTTGGTCAGTAGTGATACTACCAACCCACTCTTGGTGATGGACATTGAAGTCTCCCAAGCAAAGTACATCCTGTGCCCTTTCTGCTCTCAATGCTTCCTCCTCGTGGTGTTCACCATGGAGCAACAATGATTCAACATCTTAGAAAGGATGGTAGGTGGTAATTTGCAAGAGGTTTCTTTGCTTAAGTTTGACCCAGTTGTGTACTATTTTATCTCATTCTGGAGGGGCTGTCATGCTGGTGGGATAAAACATACCCAGGGACTGTGATGGAGGAGTCTGGGATGTTGAATAATGGGTACGCCTAAGTCAGGCTGTTGCTAGCTGGTCGAAGACAAACACATCCTGATCAGAAAAGTGGCAGCTTGCTCATTGGACTGTAGCACATCTATTGAATGGGAAAATAGTCTTTTCAATCCCTAAATCTTAATACTATCCAACTGAAATGTCAACTGTTCATGAGATATTTGAAATACATAAGTTCATTACTGATCATTGTTAATAACTCATTATATATTTGGAAGTAGTTGTCCTTTGGGCACAGTCATTACATTCATGCTGCAGAAAATAATCTTGCTTTGTCTCTGCAACGTTCACTGGGGTCTACATATCCTTTGCAAGAATAAGATGTATCACTAATCCAATTGCCAGAACAAGCGGTCCTGAAAGGAAGGCTAGGCCACGACGAATGATCAGTTGTTTTGTGGACAAGATTTCTCCAACCGTGGTAACTCCAGCATCCAGCATGGAAGGCACTTCTGTAACACGGTCTTTGTCTATCTTTTGTTCCACTTGACAAACATTGGGCATCAGAACCACTGCAGTGTTTTCTGTGTTCTCCTCTGTGAAGGAATGTCACATTGACAAGTTGTAAGTACATGATGGTATCAGTTGATCCATTTTCTAGGCAGGGCTAGTGATCAGCCTAATGCTCTCCTCCATGACTACCAGCCATTGGCAATACCACATGATCTATATACAGGAGGTCTGTCCTGTCAAAAGCACGGTGACCAACTTAAGTTCCTGGACCTCCTAGTTTTGGATTGCTTCAATTCAGACGTTCTTTATTCAGTCTGCAAAGGGTTGGCTGTGTAGTCTTCCCAACAAGTTTAAGAGGCCATTTCAACACAGCAACTAACAGTAGATTAACTTGCACACAGAAATATATTGCCTTTTTTCTTCCTTTTGGATTTCTACTTAACTGTTCAGAACTCCCCATGATCAAACTGAGAGTTGGGCCACTCTCACTAATGGCTGCTAGCCATTACCACAAAACCATGTGGTCACACAGCCAGAAAAATGACCAATGACTGGCAAAAGGAAATTTTGAAAAGAAATTGAACACTTGAACTAATTTGCAGGGTTATAGGGAAAAAGCTGAGGTGTGGGAATAAACTGGAAATCTCTTGCAAAGAGCTGGCACAGACATGAAGGGCTGAATGGCCTCCTTCTGTGCTGTAAGATTCCATGATTCTACGAGCCATTTATTACCTCCTGTGGGTTTCCCTAAGTTGATTAATTAAAAGGAAAGAATAATCTACGGGGAGGACCCAACCAACATATATACCATTAAAAACTTTTAATACATCTGATTGAGAAGTGTGAAAAACCCAAATTAAGCCCCTGTGGAAATTCAATCCCATTATGTCTTAGCTGCACTGGGGATTCCTTACATTAATTGCTCTTGTTTTAAATTGATAAGAAGAAATATAAAAATAAATAGTCACTGCAATGATATGGAGTCCTGACCATTATTGGGCTGGAATGTCCTGCAATGTCATAAATTCACAGAATCACAGAATTGTCACAGTGCAGAAGGAGGTCATTCGGCCCATCATGTCTGCACCGGTTCTCCGAATAATCAATTCACTTAGTGCCATTTCCCCACCTTTTCCCCATAACCCTGCACATTCTTCCTTTCCATATAACAGTCTATTTCTCCTTTGAATGCTTCAATTGAACCAGCCTCCAACACACTCTCAGGCAGCGCAGTCCAGACCTTAACCACTGGCTACGTGAAAAAGCTCTTCCTCTTATCACTTTTGCTTCTTTTACCCATTACTTTAAATCCGTGCCGTCTCGTTCTCAATCCTTTCACGAGTGGGAACAGTTTCTCTCTATCTACTCTGTCCAGACCCCTCATTATTTTGAATACTGCTATCAAATCACCTCTCAGCCTTCTTTTCTCCAAGGAAAACAGTCCCAACCTTTCCAATCTATCTTCATAACTGAAGTTTCTCATCCCTGGAACCATTCTTGTGAATCTTTTCTGTACTCTCTCCAATTCCTTCACATCCTTCCTAAAGTGCGGCGTCCAGAACTGGACGCAATGCTCCAGTTGAGGCTGAACTAGTGTCTTATACAAGTTCAGCATAAGCTACTTAGTCTTGTACTCTATGCCTCTATTAATAAAGTCCAGGATACTGTATGCTTTATTAACCGCTCTCTCGACATGTCCTGCCACCTTCGATGACCTATTCACATATACACCCAGCTCCCTCTGCTCCTGCACCCCCTTTAGAATTGTACCCCCTCTCCGCATTCTTCCTACCAAAATGAATCACTTCACATTTCTCTGCAGTAAACTTCATCTACCATCTGTCTGCCCATTCCACCAACTTGTCTATGTCCTTTTGAAGTTCTACATTTTCCTCCTCACAGTTCACAATGCTTCCAAGTTTCGTATCATCCACAAACTTTGAAATTGTGCCCCGTACACCAAGGTCTAGGTCATTAATATATATCTGGAAAAGCAAGGGTCCCAACACTGACCCCTGGGGAACTCCACGACAAGCCTTCCCTCAGCCCAAAAAACATCCATTAGCTACTACTCTTTGTTTCCTGTCACTCAGCTTATTTCATATCCATGTTGCTACTATCACTTTTATTCCAAGATCTATAACTTTGCTCACAAGTCTGTTGTGCGACACTGTATCAAATGCCTTTTGGAAGTCCATGTACACCACATCAACTGCATTGCCCTCATCAAACCTCTCAGTTACCTCTTCAAAAAACTCCACCAAGTTAGTTAAACTTTATTTTCCCTTAAGAAATCCATGCTGGCTTAGATTGTTGATAAGTTATATTGTTGCATGCCCCCAGTACTGAAGGGATGCCAAAATCTGTTGGGAAATTTATTAGGATATGCTGTAGAGAGCGTAACGGGAAATCAGAGCTGACCAATGGTTAATTCTGGGACAACGGCAGTAAAACAGAAACAGCCTTTCACATCTCTCTTATGTCTCTACTTTCAGTTTCTTGTGCACTAAATAACTGCTTCCATGTGTTAACAGATCTTTGATTTTCTAGTTGCCTTCACTGATCTGCAGCAGGGTGACTTTAAACTCGAGGCTGAATCAGGATGGGATGCTTAGTTATAGCAGATTTCCTGAGCATCTTTGACAATGGGGATTTCTTGAAGCACAATTAGCTTGACAGATGAACAAAGTTATTACTTTGAATAATTTAATGATAAAGTATCAAAGACATTTCTCACTCATCTCTCACTTGTTAACATTCTTTTTTACCTGGTGAGATATTCTGGATTTGACCACCAGAGGTGCTGTTTGAGGTGTCCAAATCATTCATCACACCTGCATTAACCTGAGCCTTGAAACAAAACACAAAATCCATCATGCAAGGTGAAGGAAGGGCACAACAGAGGTAGCACTTTCTGTACAAAGCACTCTCCAATCTATTGTTTTGAAAGTGCTTTAAATATAACATACCTTCTAATTGTTTAATTTAATTTAATACTAATTGCACATTTAGCCCACTCTGGAGACTTGACATTTCAAGTCTTGCTTCTTGAGATAGCCCAGTGACAGATTATGCTGAGTTCATATATGTCGGGAGGGAATTCCCTTGAATTTAATGCTAAATGGCAATTCAGACCAGTCTGAGGACCAGTATTACTGATGGTTGGGAACAGAGCGTGGAGAGAGGAGCCTCTCATCCCACCAGTCTGAGATGTGTTGTAAAGCAAGTGGCAGAGGTGACCAAGAGAACCAAAGGTTGGTTTGATTTTAGCAGAAATTAAGGTCAGATGCCTAAGTTACCATCTGGAGATATGACAGTGTCTCCAGATTTCCTGTGCAGTGTACCACAGAGTGATTTGCTCTATAATTTTCCACACTGTGAATTCCTAATCCCAGCTGTGTTGTTAGGGGGAAAGCAGCAGTGACGAGAGGCCCTGCACATTCCTATTACTGCTCCTGTGCCTGGCCAAGATGCCTATCCACAGATCCAGGCAGTAGGCAATCAAGAGGCCCGACCGCCTGCATCTCTTCCATTGCTTTGTTTGTGTCCAGCAGTCCCTGCATAGAGGGCGTGCTGTCCGCCAGTACACTTGAGGATATCTACCAATGGTTAGGTGCCAGAGGGACTGGAGTGCGGCATCAATACCAGGGGTCAAATTTTAATTTAATTTCTAGAGTTTTCTTTATTTAAGATTTACAGTTTATTAGCTGTGTCCCTTTAAAAGGGGGCACTTGTAAACTTTCAAAATTGATGACACCAGTCATCAGGTTGGAAATTTTCATCTAAGAGTTTGCACTTTCCTATTGGGTGGCAAAGTAACCAAGAGACTCTCTTATCGACTCCCGGGTGGCCAAATGAAAAATGACATTGATAGATGTGTGCAGACGCACTGGCCGGAATTTTATGTTGAGTGGGAGGCCACGCCCACTGGCTGAAATGTTGGGGGGAAGCCTGCCTCTGCCAGGCCTAGGAAGCCACGCCGGGATTTTTCGCTCCCCAGGGCCTGAATTGGCCTAGGGCAGGACTTCCACCTACTTGGCAGGAAGTCCCGCTTAGTGGAGCTGCCAGCCAATCAGAGGGTCGGCAACTTTTAGTCCCAGCAGGGCCACTGGGAGCGTTGGCCACTGCTGGGACTACGCCCAGCCAACGGCAGGAAGAGGAAGGACCGCCCTGGAGAGCAGGTATGTTTTTGGGGCCTTGCTGGGGACAATCGGCCGGGTCCCAGCGAGGAAAGAGGGGTCAGTTAGGGAGAGGTGGGGAGTGCTGAGCCTCGGGGATGGTTGAGGCTTTGGTGGCAGCCCTCCGTGGGGCACAGAGTTCCTGATCAGGAGGGACCACCCCTCCAGCCCATAAGAAGGCCACCAGGTTTTGCCTGGCAGTGTTCTTGAGGTCTTTGCCACCCCCTTGCTGTGGGTAAAATACCAGCAGCAGTGGGAGGAGGCCCTTAAGTGGCAGTTAGTTGACCACGTAAGGGCCTTGATTGGCCTGGGACGGGCGAGCCGTTTCTCACCGCCACGGCCCAGTGTAAAACTGCAGAGGAGGCGGGAAGGCGTCAGGAACGGCCCCCCCACCTCCCACTCAATTTTTCGGCCCCTACCACCACCAGCCCACTCATTGGAGGGCCGTAAAATCCCAGCCACTGACTGTTCATTCTGCTAGCTGGGTACAGTGCATAGTACGAGGGGACAAGGAGATGGGAAGACAACAAAAAGTTACAATGACATGGGTGTAATAAATAATCTCTATTATCTGCTCTTACCTGATTGGATGTTTTATTCCAGTTGATTCTATAGATCACTGTCAGAAAGAAAACTGATTGTAGAAAAACAGAAATGAACATTCCGGACACGAGACCTGCAAAATAATAAAAGGTGCAGTGAGTATGGAGACCATGTTGTTGGGTTTTCCATCCACTTCTATTCCTCCATGTGACCCTTTCACCTCTATCAGATGCCGGGGGTCAGCCTGCGTGAACATATCATCAGAACATAATAGGAGCAGGAGTAGGACATTTAGCCCCTCGAGCCTCCTCCTCCATTGAATAAGATCGTGGCTGATCTGATTGTAGCCTTAACTGCATTTTCCTGCCTGTCCCCCCATAACCCTTTACTCCCTTGTAGATCAAAAATCTCTCTAACTCAGCCTTGAATATATCCAATGACCCAGCCTCCACTGCTCTCTTGTAGAAAATTCCAAAGATTAGTAACCCACTGAGAGAAGAAATTCCTCTTCATCTCCATCTTAAATGAAAGTCTCTTTATTCTGAAACTGTGCCCCCCGTTCTAGATTCCCCCATGAGGGGAAACATCCTCTCAGCATCTACCCTGTCAAGCCTCCTCAGAATCTTCTATGTTTCAAGATCATTTCTCACTCTTCTAAACTCCAATGAGTATAGGCCCAACCTGCCCAACCTTTCCTCATAAGACAACCCCTTCATCCCAGGAATCAGCTTAGTGAACCTTCTCTGAACTGCCTCCAATGCAAGTATATCCCTCCTTAAGTAAGAAGACCAAAACTGTATGCATTACTCTAGGTGTGGTCTTGCCCATGGCCTGTACAGTTGTAGTAAGACTCCCCTACTTTTATATTCCATCCCCCTGGCAATAAAGCCCAACATTCCATTTGCCTTCCTTATTACTTGGTCTGCCTAACATGCTAACTTTTTGTGATTCATGTACAAGGACACCCAGGTCCCTCTGTACTGCAGCATTCTGCAGTCTCTCTCCATTTGAATAATACTCTGCTTTTCTATTCTTCCCACCAAAGTGGGTAACCTCACATTTTTCCACATTATATTCCATCTGCCAAATTTTTGCCCACTCACTTAACCTATCTATATCCCTTTGCAGACTCTGTGTCCTCCTCACAAGTGCTTTCCTATCTATCTTTGTGTGATCAGAACATTTGCTACAATACACTCAGTCCCTTCATTCAAGTCATTAATATAGATTGTAAATAGTTGAAGTCCCAGCACTGATCCCTGTGGCACCCCACTAGTTACAGCTTGCCAACCTGAAAATGACCAATTTATCCTGACTGTTTCCTGTTTAGTTAGCCAATCTTCTACCTATGCTAATATATTAACCCCAATACCATGAGCTCTTTACTTGTGCAGTAACCTTTTATGTGGCACCTAATCAAGAACCATCAAGAAGTTCGCCCCCCTTAAATCTAAATCAGGGGACATAATCACTGACCAATGCAAGCAAATTGACCGCTGGGTTGAGCACTACCGATTACTGTACTCCAGGGAGAATGTTGTCACTGAGACTGCCCTCAATGCAGCCCAGCCTCTACCAGGCATGGATGAGCTGGACGTACAGCCAACAAAATCGGAACTCAGTGATGCCATTGATTCTCTAGCCAGCGGAAAAGCCCCTGGGAAGGACAGCGTTACCCCTGAAATAATCAAGAGTGCCAAGCCTGCTATACTCTCAGCACTACATGAACTGCTTTGCCTGTGCTGGGACGAGGGAGCAGTACCTCAGGACATGCGCGATGCCAATATCATCACCCTCTATAAAAACAAAGGTAACCGCGGTGACTGCAACAACTACCGTGGAATCTCCCTGCTCAGCATAGTGGGGAAAGTCTTTGCTCGAGTCGCTTTAAACAGGCTCCAGAAGCTGGCCGAGCGCGTCTACCCTGAGGCACAGTGTGGCTTTCGAGCAGAGAGATCAACTATTGACATGCTGTTCTCCCTTCGTCAGATACAGGAGAAATGCCGCGAACAACAGATGCCCCTCTACATTGCTTTCATTGATCTCACCAAAGCCTTTGACCTCGTCAGCAGACGTGGTCTCTTCAGACTACTAGAAAAGATTGGATGTCCACCAAAGCTACTAAGTATCATCACCTCATTCCATGACAATATGAAAGGCACAATTCAACATAGCGGCACCTCATCAGACCCCTTTCCTATCCTGAGTGGCGTGAAACAGGGCTGTGTTCTCACACCCGCACTTTTTGGGATTTTTTTCTCCCTGCTGCTCTCACATGCGTTCAAGTCTTAAGAAGGAATTTTCCTCCACACAAGATCAGGGGGCAGGTTGTTCAACCTTGCCCTTCTAAGAGCGAAGTCCAAAGTACGGAAAGTCCTCATCAGGGAACTCCTCTTTGCTGACGATGCTGCATTAACATCTCACACTGAAGAGTGTCTGCAGAGTCTCATCGACAGGTTTGCGGCTGCCTGCAACGAATTTGGCCTAACCATCAGCGTCAAGAAAACCAACATCATGGGACAGGACGTCAGAAATGCTCCATCCATCAATATTGGCGACCACGCTCTGGAAGTGGTTCAAGAGTTCACCTACCTAGGCTCAACTATCACCAGTAACCTGTCTCTAGATGCTGAAATCAACAAGCGCATGGGAAAGGCTTCCACTGCTATGTCCAGACTGGCCAAGAGAGTGTGGGAAAATGGCGCACTGACACGGAACACAAAAGTCCGAGTGTATCAAGCCTGTGTCCTCAGTACCTTGCTCTATGGCAGCGAGGCCTGGACAACGTATTTCAGCCAAGAGCGACGTCTCAATTCATTCCATCTTCGCTGCCTCCGGAGAATACTTGGCATCAGGTGGCAGGACCGTATCTCCAACACAGAAGTCCTCGAGGCGGCCAACATCCCCAGCTTATACACACTACTGAGTCAGTGGCGCTTGAGATGGCTTGGCCATGTGAGCCGCATGGAAGATGGCAGGATCGCCAAAGACACATTGTACAGCGAGCTCGCCACTGGTATCAGACCCACCGGCCGTCCATGTCTCCGCTTTAAAGACGTCTGCAAATGTGACATGAAGTCCTGTGACATTGATCACAAGTCATGGGAGTCAGTTGCCAGCGTTCGCCAGAGCTGGCGGGCAGCCATAAAGGCGGGGCTAAAGAGTGGCGAGTCGAAGAGACTTAGCAGTTGGCAGGAAAAAAGACAGAGGCGCAAGGGGAGATCCAACTGTGTAACAGTCCCGACAAACAAATTTTTCTGCAGCACCTGTGGAAGAGCCTGCCACTCTAGAATTGGCCTTTATAGCCACTCCAGGCGCTGCTCCACACACCACTGACCACCTCCAGGCGCTTACCCATTGTCTCTCGAGATGAAGAGGCCAAAGAAGAAATCTAATGCCTTTTGGAAATCCGAATACACTATATCTATTGGTTCCCTTTATCCACCCTGCTTGTTACATCCTCAAAGAACTCTAATAAATTTGTCAAACAGGATTTTCCTTTCACAAAACCATGTTGACTCTGCCTGATTGTATTATGATTTTCTAAATGTCCTGCTACAACTTCCTTAATAACGGATTCCAGCATTTGCCCAATGACAGATGTTAGGCTAACTGACCTATAACTGGATCTCTAAACTAAACTAAACTAAACTATAGTTTCCTGTTTTCTGTCTCCCTCCTTTCTGCAATAGGGTTGTTGCATTTGCAGTTTCCCAATCTGCTGGGGCCTTTCCAGAATCTAGGGAATTCTGGAAGATTACAACCAACGCATCCACTATCTCTGCAGCCACTTCTTCTAAAACCTAGTGATGCGGGGGGTCAGATCCAGGGGACTTGTCAGCCCTTAGTGCCATTAGTTTTCCTAGTAGTTTTTCTCTAGTGATAGTGATTGTTTTAAGTTCCTCCCTTCCTTTTGCCCCTTGCTTTTCTACTATTCTTGGGATATGTTTTGTGTCTTCTTCCGTGAACACATACAAAATACTTGTTCAAAGTCTCTGCCGCTTCATTGTTTCCCATTATTAATTCCCCAGTCTCATCCTCTAATGACTAACTTTAGCGACTCTCTTCCTTTTTATATGCTTGTAGAAGTTCTTACTGTCTGTTTTTATATTTCTTGTTAGTATAATTTCATGTACTAATTTCTCCCTCTTTATAATTTTTTAGTCATCTTTTGCTGGTTTCTAAACTTTTTCCAACCTTCAGGCCTACCACTATTGTTCACAGCATTGCATGTCTTTTCTTTCAATTTGTAACTATCCTTCATTAGCCACGGATGGTGCATCCTTCTTATATCGTCTTTCTTTCTCAAAGTTATATATCTTTATCGAGAGTTATGAAATATCTCCTTAAATGTCTGCCAGAGAGCAGTTGGAGGGTGATAATTGCTGGTATTAAGCAAAGGGAAAAATATATTTAAATTCCTACCAAATACACCAAGTTTTGCAGCAAACATCAATGCGATTCCAATGGGTAACCCAAATAGGTAGTACCCAACTAGGTTACCAATAGCTCCTAGTTTTTGCTTCCCAGTTCCTCTTATCACTCCACTACATACACCCTGCAAAATAGACAAACAATATATTAGCATGATTACACAATAAGTTGCTGTGGTTTCTCCAGGAAGGAAACTAAACCTAGTGACTTAACGTCCTCAAATAATTCATAACCAATAGATTACATTTTGAACACAATCACTGATGTTATGTAGGGAATAGCTCATGTAGTCAACTCGCTTTCTTGTATTGTTGACATTAAAGGTCATTCGGGTGAGATGAAGAAGGGTGGGAGGAGGCTCGAGTGCAGCATAAACACAGGTACAGACCAGTTTGGGCTGAATGGCCTGTTTCTATGCTGTAAAATTCTATGTCCGATTGGATTACACCTGTAACAAAATGGGAAATTCAAGTATGACATTATGAAGTGTGACACATAGAATATGACAGACGTGTGCTGTAAGACTTTATTGACATGATACAATAAATTTAAAATAAAGGAGTTAGCATTTAAAAATAGTGAACAACAGAAATGTCGCGTGTACTTATATCACAGATACTGAAATACTCACCGCCATGGCGTCAAACAAATGGAACGCAGCACAGAGTGGCATAACGTCAGTAACTAAATGAACAATTTCTCTGGAAAATGAAGAGAGGGATATCAGAGAGCTTTCAGATGATTCTGAATTCATTTTGTAAATGTGTAATGATGAGTTTTGATGTTTGTAGAATTTAGATTTACTAACTTGTCATTGGTAAAGATATAAGCCACCACATTCCTTGTTGCTCCAATTATCACTGCATTTACTAATGCGATGCACACTGTGGAAATAAGTGTAAAGCGTGAAGGATTCACAGAACATAATCTATTTGAAGTTCCAGAGAACCTTTTTGAAGAAAATTGCAATTCAGTTTCTTTCTACCCTCCCCTTTTCCAACACATGACCTCCCCACCCCCGCCCCCCTCTGCTTTACTGGCTGTTGACTCTCTGTCTGGGTGCAGTTTGATGGACCCCATCCCCTCCTCACTCCCTCCTGTAACTTGCTCCAGGGAACTTCTTCCTGATTAAGTCTAGACAGTGAATGTCCACCTATTTGATGGTGGTGGAGGCATCGCCATTGGTTCTGGTCCCGTCTTCACTCATTGTCCACACCCACGCTCTGGATAACCATCAGGAGCAGGAACCATGATCGATTTTCCCCTCCTTAATCCAGATTGTTGAAGCTAATCGCAGAACTTTAACTGGCATCCCAGCTGAGATCAGTAAACACAACACAGACCAGGCAACAAACATGGGGTCTTCCGATGGATAGAATATAAAATAGAAACAGAAAATGCTGGAAACACTCAGCAGACCAGGCAGCCTCTGTGGAGAAAGAAACAGTTAACATTTCAGGTCATTGACCTATTGACAGGACTAGCAAAAATGAGAGAGGTTAAAGGTTTTAAAGCAGGTGCAGAAACAAGGAAAGGGGGAGAGGAGGATAGAATGAAAGGAAAGGTCTGTGATAGGGTGGCTGGCAGGGGTGATTAAATTTCAAAAGTGTTGATAGTGCTAGGCAAAAAGGGGGTGGTAATAAGACAAGTAAAGAAGCAAAAGATTGCTCCAGAGGATCTGTATTTAGGAACAGCGGAACCATTACCAGCACCTGCTGTCTGAAAAAAATGGGAGCAGTGGTTATGATCTGAAATTGTTGAACTCAATGTTGACTCATGAAGACAACAAGATCTTGTGCTGTACATATGGGGAATGGCCCCAATCTGTTCTGAATTAGCTGATCTGAGCTAGGTAGTGGGGAATGGGTGGGCGAAGGTGGAGGAATGGTGGTAGACGTTATACAATTGGCCTCAGTGCCCCTGAATGGGAGAGGTGGAAAATCATCCAGGGTTTTGTCTCCTGATTGCTATACAGTGATCTTGGTCCAGACATCTTTGGCTGTTCTATCAATAGACTTCCCTCCATCACAAGGTCTGAAGTGTAATGGTTTGCTGACGATTTTTGCAGTATGTAACTCCATTTACAACACCTCCAATAATGAAGCAGCCTACAGAAGGATCTGGATAACATCCCGACTTTGGCTGGTAACAGGCTGGTAACATTTGTACCACATAAGTGCCAGTTTAATCACCATCTCAAACAAGAGAAAGTCCAACCATCTCCCCTTGACTGTCAACATCACCATCATTGCTGAATGTCCCATCACCAACCTGCTGGGGAGATACCATTGTCCAGAAACTTAACTTGACCAGCCATATCACCTTATTAGCTACAAGAACAGGAAAGGGTCTGGCAGTTTGATCACCCAAAGCTCCAACCACAAAGCTCAAGTCTGGGACGTGATAGATTACTCACCTTTCACCTGGTTTAGCCGCAACAACCATCCAATGCTTTATTACATACGAACATATGAATTAGGAGCAGGAGTAGGCCACTCAACCCCTTGAGCCTGCTCCACCATTCAATAAGTTCATGGCTGAATTGATTATTCCACATTTCCACCTACCCCCGATAACCTTCCACCCCCTTGCTTATCAAGAATCTATCTACCTCTGCCTTAAAAATATTCAAAGACTCTGCTTCCACCGCCTTTTGAGGAAGAGAATTCGAAAGACTCACGACCCTCTGAGAGAAAAAATTTTCTCCTCATCTCTGTCTTAAATGGGCAACCCCTTATTTTTAAACAGTGACCCCTAGTTCGAGATTCTCCCACAAGGGGAAACATCCTTTCCACATCCACCCTGTCAAGAACCCTCCGGATCTGATATGTTTCAATCAAGTCGCCTCTTACTCTTCCAGATTCCAGCGGATACAAGCCTAGCCTGTCCAATCTTTTCTCATAAAACAACCCACCCTTTCCAGGTTTTAGTCTAGTAAACTTTCTCTGTACGGCCCCCAACACATTTACATCCTTCCTTAAATAAGGAGACCAGTATTGTACACACTACTCAGCAATGCCCTGTCTAGCTGAAGCATAACCTCCCTACTTTTGTATTCAATTCCCCTCACGATAAACGATAACATTCTATCAGCTTTCCTAATTACGTGCTGTACCTGCCTGCTAACCTTTTGTGATTCAAGCACTAGAACACCCAGATCCCTCTGCATGTCAGATCTCTGTAATCTCTCACCTATTGTTTTCCTGCCATTGGACTCAATCTCCACCCACTTCACCACTGGCACATTGTGGCTGTAATATGTATTGTCAGGAAAGTACTTCTGTTTTTAGTTAAATATTTTTGAGGATTCATATTTAGATTGTAGAAATGGATTCATTTTTGGGAAGGTTGAAGATTTCATAGATGCTGGAAGTTGCTTTTGTTGAAAAGACTCCATGGACATGTTTTTACAAGGGTCACTGAGAGGTCTTGTTTTGAAAACAAACCTTTCCTGGAAGTCTTAAGCTCAATAAACAACAGAAACCTTGGTGACCTGGAGAAGATGTTTACAGAGAAGTGCTATATCAAGATTTATAAGCGTCAGGAGGTTCTGACTAACTGTTTGTTGTTTCGCTTCTGAGATATTGTTTTGCTTCCGTTGGGGCGTGGACTGTTTTTGAAAGCAGTTAAAGATCAGTCTGCCAAGGAAAAACATGCAACTCATCTCTTTCCTCTTGTCGCTGAGAAACCCTGTGTATTCAGCATGATAACCGAAACCCTTGATGCCACATTTTCCCTGATAAACTGGGAAAAAACTGCCAGATTAATGCTCAATGCTGCCTGAAAAGAACTGTTCCAGAAAAGATCCCAGTGACCCATTTACGTGTACTAGGACACCAGATCAAAAGGGACAACTGACATCGTTCCATATCTTCTCTTTTTTTCTTCAAGAATTAGCAAATATTTGGCCAAAGTATTTTTTTTGTAAAAGAGCTCTGCAGAGAGAGTTTCTTTATTTTTTCAGTGTGGCTGTGAGTTTGTGCAGGGGGATTTAAGAAAAGGAACTTTCATATTTCAATCTGTGTGTAATGCTTTGCTTCATTACTAGTCTTGTTTTTATAATAAACTGATAATTTAGTTGTTTCTTAAGGAAACCTGGTTGGTGTTTTTTATTCTGGGATAAAGAGTAGAGTATATGATTGACTGTATCGGTAACTGGGTAAACATTTAAATATATGTTGTGACCAGTGGAACAATGGAACAAGAAAAGACAGTGCACTCCTCCAACCTCAGTCGTATAGTATGATCCACAGGCTGCATCTCCATCTCCTGTGACTACTGACACAGAGAAAGAGAAGAGTGGCAATGAAGTAGAAACACCATTACCACCAAATGGCCATCCAACTCTCACACCATGCCGCCTTCAACATATATCTTCATTCCTTCATTGTCACTGGGTCAGAATCCTGGAATTGCTTGCTTAACACCATTGGGGAAGCACCATCACTATCAGGGCAGTGGTGGATCTAGAAGGAGAACGACCACCAACGTACCCTTAATTGTTTTCTTTTTGTGGACAGTCAATTTGTGTAAATGTATGGCGGAGAACATCTGATAACTTAAAGGGGCTAACTCTTGCGCAGGAACTTTCAGATTGCTGTGCGGCCGCACAGCTTAGAGGAAACATTGCCCACCATCTTCTCTCGGCAACGAGGAATAGGCAATAAACGCAGCATTGCTGGCATTGCCACATCACAAAAACAGATAGAAATGTTATTAAAACCCTAGTGGAAATGTCTTGTGTTTCGACATCAGGCGAGGACAGAATCAGGCTCAGCTGTGATAACTCTTGCAGTCAAATAGCCTGTCAACTGTCCAGCTCATACACAAAAAATGACAAATAGGGAAGGTCACAGCAAATACTGGCACCCAGAGAGGGGTATCCCAATGAGGAGCCAAAATCCTTCAGGAGGGTTTAAAAGGGGAGAACTTTGGAGACATAGTGAGGGTTACATTGTTTGAATAACAACAGTTTCTGTCAATGAGTTTAAACTATTGGACTCACCAATGCAGTATATAGCAACTTTAGCAGAGTTTGCAGCCTGCTCTGGATTTCTGGCACCTAGTGCATTACCCACATGAACAGTTACAGCTATGCCATATCCGGAAGCAATCTGCAGCAGAAAGAAAATAAACGTGTACGTTATTCTCTATTTGTTCCCTGAATTTAATCTGTTGTTGAAAGCAACTGCTCCATCAATATACATGTGGATGGATATATCACCAAACAGACCAGGAAGGTCAGAGGTTCAGTCCCTCCTTTGTGATGAGTTACCTGATCTCAGTTGGGAAGCAGTTAGCATTACAGTTAGCCTCATTAACTGCCACCCCAACCCTGACCCCTTCCTCACTCTCGTGCTTCTGGATGGAATAAAATCAGAGTTTTTATTTTTAATTACTATCTGTTAACCCTACTACAATGTGTCCAAAGCATGGATGCTGAATGAGTGGAGGATCTGTATTGGCTGTGATTCCCTCCTTTGCATCTTTCCCTCCCATCTTCAAATTGTCTTCTGACACTCAATATAATCCCTTCAACAGCCACAACCCTAACTCTCTTTGCATCTCCTTCAGCCCTACAGCCCACCGAGGTCTCTGCATGCCTCTAATTCTTGCTTCTTGTGCATCCCCCATTTGCATTGCTCCACCATTGGCAGCCATGCCTTCAGCTACCTAGGCGCTAAGCTCTGAAATTCCCTCTCCACCTCTCTATCTTTCTCTTCTTTCAAGATGCTCCTTAAAATCTACCTCTTTGACCAAGCTTTTGATCACACTACTCCTTGTCAAGTTTTGTTTGATACAGCAATAATCCCACAGCAATGCCAATGGCACTATGTAAATGCATTATTGGCATTGTTGTTGATGAAGGACCCCTTCAGTGAGTTACTAGAAAGCTTCTGACAAAATTTGGAACAAATCCCAATGCACATGAGCACCTGGATGACCTAATGGAAAAGTCCTCCACATGTCACAAATAATCCATATGTGTGCCATGTATTACCAACACCGTCAAATCAACAGTTCTACTTCTGTGATACAGCCTATCTGCACATTAGAAGACAGAGAGGAAAACCAGCTTGATAAAATAATATTGAAGTTTGCTGATCTTACCAAGTTAAGATGCATGGCAAACCGAGGATGGATACAGGGATTGCAGGCAAATATAAGCTGGTTAGTAGAGTGGGCAGATCGGTGGCAAATGCAGTTTAATGTTGAGAAATATGGTCATAGTACATTTTGGAAAAACATGAGTGAAAGGAAGTATAAGCTATATGGTCAGATTGTTTGTATCATGTTTGAAATGATGGAGCACAGGCAGAAAAGGCAATTATAAGACAAATGAAGTTCTTAGTTTATGTAACAGCCAGGGACTGATGTTTATTTCTGCAAGATATTGGTTAGGTCACAATTGAAAAATTGCATGCAGTCTAAACACATCATACTACAGCCACAAAAAGAGCATTGTAAAGGTTCACGAGTATGATACTAGGAATGAGAAGCTATAGCTACAAACAACAGCTTGAAAAACTGAGGCATGTAAGAACTGCACTTGTACAGAAACCAGCCTTACCAGGTACGCTACTGTTAAAGTTTGATCAATAATGGCCTGGGCACCAAGTTGAACTTCATTAATTAATCCTTTGAAAGGGAAGGGAACAAACAGTAAGTTAAACTTGATTGAAGTTAACTAATATTAAGAGAGAAAATATATTATGTAGAATTAGCCTTTCAGCATCAGAACCTCTTGCATTTTTATTTCGGAGGGGTGGGGGGGGTGGGTGTCAACCTCTAATTACCCTCCCCTCCTTGTTCCCCATCCCCCGGGGACCTGTATCTGAGAAGGTGAGGAGGTGACAGGGCTCCAGGGATCTGCCAATGTCGCTCAGACGTTGCTGCCAGGATACAATAAGTATGGTCTGATAATGGCTTCTGTAGGTACTGGACCTATCTGAGGTGCTGGAACCAGGCCACAGGTGAGTCAGGGCAGCAGGGGTTTCACGAGTTGGGGGTCGTGGGAGAGTGGGTTGTAGGGGTTCAGCAGCAAGGATGGGGGGGGGGGGGGGGGTGGTGGCTATCAGCGGGCTCCCCACTTCTCAATGCTGGGTCGCTTGATCATGCACTGTGCCTTTTAATGTGGGGTCCCCCAAACCCGACTCCCACCCCCACCCCCACGCATGTTTTCTTGCCGTGCTCTTCATGAAGTGACAGGCCTGCCCTCCACTGGGCTAATACTAGCGGCAGTGGGATGAGGCCGTTAATTGAGCATTAATTTCCCACTTAAGGGCCTCAATTGGCGGCAGGGCGGGAAAGCTTTCCACGGGCCTTCCCACCCTGCACTTAATTTGGGTGGAGACAGGAAGTTGGCAAGGATCCGCCCCGCCACCCTCCTGTCCAAATAAATGCTCTCCCCATCTCCAAACCCAATGCGGGGAAGAGTATAAAATTCCCCGTGTTGTAAACCCCAGTGCCAAGAGAGGGAAGAGTGCCCTTGCTTGTCTCCTTTGAATGTATCTATTGACTCTACATTTTGTAGACTGACTCCTGTCTCCATTTCGCCCAGTTAGCAATAGTGGAAGGTGTGTTTTTCTAGTTTAGCTAGTGTCCTAGTTTATTTACCTATGAGAAAAGTTCCGATTTGATACGCCCAATGTTCAAAACATATCATAATCATGCTAGGAATTGCCAGCCGTGAAAAGTGGTCCCACTCCTGCAGGCAGTCAATCGACCATCCTACACAAAAAAAAATGGAGTTACTAACACAGAATAGACAGTATCTGAGAAGCACATAAGGAGAAAGGGAAATAGGGCAGATAGAAAAACTTTCATATCATCCAGCTCACCTCAGCTTTCACATTGGCCCTGGGTTTCTCTCTGGGGTATATTTTGCCATGAAATTTGTCAGTGTTAAGGGCGATTCTGCAATCTGTGGGAAACTGCACTCATTACAGGAAGCGCATTGTGAGAAATCGTGGCAGTGCTGGATGGCACCAGTAATGCGAGGGAACATTTGCTTCTGATTTCCTCAGTGGTCAGTAACGTCTGGACTCTCACAGAAACCATGGCCATTTGTGCAAGAGAACTAATAGTACTGGTGGGAATGTTGCACAGCATGAACCAAGACAGGAAGGAGGAGCAGAAGGAAAAGTAGGAAACAAATCAATAAATAAGAACCTTCAAAGCAAGCGAGTATTGTACACAGATAGGGGATTGAATGAGACTCCCATGAAACGTCCTGTCCAATTTTTCTCTCCTTGCATTTCATTGGAAAGGGGAATTGAGGAGGTGTATACTGGGTGAGTAATTGAATTTCACATCATTGCCCAAAGTGTAAGTTACCCCCTGGGCCCTACCTGTCCAGGTCTTAACGTACAACCTTTTCCATCGAATGTATACAAACAGAAGAATAACTTGACAGTACTGAGAGACAACATTGGCAGCAGCCGAGCCTCTGAAAGACAAGTTAGCATATTAAAAGTAGCTTCAAATGAAGCCTGGTTCTGTGGAAGTTTTATTTATCAGATATTATAAAATGTTTTTAAAGTTCTTTGCTACTTACGACACTCCCAATGTCAGCACATGGAGTAAGAGATAATTGATCACAGCATTTAAGATGTTGGCTATGAAACTAGTGAACATCTGAGGCATGATGATTCCCTGAGGTGGGAACAAATCAATAAAGTCAGTCCTCGGAATTGCCCTTCAATAAACCAACAGGGTGTGTGACACGGTGCCACGATAGCAGGAAGATAGGGTGCAACTGCTCTCCCAATGTCCGTGTTTGGGGTACAATGAGCCCTGATCTAACATGATCCCTTTTCCCTCACTTGAATCAGGCTCATTGCTGGAACTTGCCATTTGCTGTTAGATCAAGAAATTCAAATTCCCTGTGCTCCAGGGAGCTTCTCCATCTATCATTGCTATCTGATAAGTGTCCCATTCAACCATTCCCCCTGATGCTGCTATTCCACACTCTCTGAGTTGGATTCAACAATGGAATAATCTACAAATAAGGGAAAGTAAGGGTTCCTCCTTGGATAGCTCGCTCCCTAATGCCCGTGTGCCTGTGTGCACACATGCAATGATATTACCAATTGTGAGTACATCTGGGGAGTGATATACAGTCATTGAAAACAAAACGACTGCGGTAATTTTCGCATTCAGTCTGGGTGATAATCTGGCAAAACAGAATGCCTGCCCATTGTGGAAGCCACCCAATTTTATCCTTTTGATTTCATTGGCATGAAAATTGGACGGGTTCTACATTGGACGATTGGCTCCACTGGATTACTGTCCAGGCAGTGAATATGGAAATGACCCTCACTCAGTCCCTTTGGGCTGAGAAACTAGTTTCATTTATTCAGCCACAAGGAGTAGTTGAGGTGAACAGCATAGACATATTAAAGGGGATGGAGAAAGGAATCGAAGGGTATGTTGAAGGGGTTTGATGAAGAACAGTGGGAGGAGGCTCGTGTGGAGAATGGACACCAGTGTGAATCTAGAGGGCTGAATGGTCTATTTCTGTGCTGTAAATATTTTGTAATATGATATGAGTGTAGCTACTTTGTCCAAATTAGCTCCTGAAATATTTTGCGCAATCTGCCCAATTGCAGTTAACCATCAAAATAAGGGAAATAAAACCAAAGACTCCCAAATGTATCTTACTGCAATAATTATTAAAGTAATTTCATGCACACTTCAAAATTCAGTGACTTTACCTGATTCTGAAGGTATCTGATCTCTAAGTTATGAAGAAATACTGCCTATGAAAGAATATTGAAAATAATTAGCATCAATTTGGGGCGGCACAGTGGCGCAGTGGTTAGCACCGCAGCCTCACAGCTTCAGCGACCCGGGTTCAATTCTGGGTACTGCCTGTGGGGAGTTTGCAAGTTCTCCCCGTGTCTGCGTGGGTTTCCTCCGGGTGCTCCGGTTTCCCCGGGTGCTCCGGTTTCCTCCCACATGCCAAAGACTTGCAGGTTGATAGGTTAATTGGCCATTATAAATTGCCCCTATTATAGGTAGGTGGTAGGGAAATATAGGGACAGGTGGGGATGTGGTAGGAACATGGGATTAGTGTGGGATTAGTATAAATGGGTGGTTGATGGTCGGCACAGACTCGGTGGGCCGAAGGGCCTGTTTCAGTGCTGTATCTCTAAACTAAACTAAACAATCACTATTGAAATACAGAAGAAAGTTACATTCATACATCTCTCAAAAATTTGAGCCAGACCTGTGTTCAACCTGACTGTAGAGCATTTGCACAGGCCCTGTATGGCTCAAAATATAATTGCCTAGAACTTGAAAAGTCCAAGCTCTGCATAACCATGTCAGCCATGGCTCAGTTGGTAGCACTGTTACTTCTGAGTCAGCCGATTGTGTGTTCAAGTGCCACTCCGAAGGGGTGTGAAAATCTAGGATGACACTCCCAGTTCAGTACCGAGGGAGTGCTGTACCGTTGGAATTGCCATCCTTTGGTTGAGATGTTAAACCATGGCCCCATTTGCTCCATTAGGTGTGGGGGAACAATTCATGGAATGTATTCAAGATGCTTTTCTAGATTAGTATGTCAAGAAACCAACAAGGGAACAGGCTGTTTTAGATTTTGTTGTATGGAATAAAACAGTTAATTAATAACCTTGCGATAAAGGAGCCTCTGGGGAAAAGTGATCACAACCTGACTGAATTTTATGTTGTGTTTAAGAGTGATTCAGTGAAGTCTGAAACTAGGGTCTTAATTCTAAATAAAGCAAATTACGTAGGTATGAGGGGCAAATTGGCTAAGATAGATTGAGAAAATATATTAAAAGATATAATGGTTTATAGGCAATGGCATTTAAAGAATTCATTCATATTCCTTAAGGAATAAAACAAAAACCACAGGAAAAGTGGTCCAACAGTAAACTAACAAAAGCAGTTAAAGATAGTATTAGATTGAAGAAAGAATGTTGCCAAAAAGTGTAGTAAGCCTGAGGATTATGGGTATTTTGAAATTCAGCAAAAGATGACGAAGAAACTGATAAAGAAAGAGAAAATAAGATATGAAAGAAAACTGGCTAGACACATAAACACAGATTGTAAAAGCATCATAGGTATGTAAAAAGGAAGAGATTAGTGAGAGTAAATGTTGTCTCTTAGCAGCAGAGACAGGAGGAATTATAACGGTGAATAAGGATATGGCTGAGACATTAACCAAATACTTTGTAATTGTCTTCACAATAAAAGACACAGAAATATTCCAGAAGTTCTGAGGAACCAAAGGTCCAATAGAAATGAGAGACTTAAGGGTATAAGTATTAGTAAAGAAACAGTACTGGAGAAATTTATGGAACTAAAAGCCAACAAATCACCTGGACCTGCCAAATCACCTCGGGTTTTAAAAGAGGTGGCTACAGAAATAATGGATGTTTGGGTTTTGATCTTCCAGAATTCCCTAGATTCTAGAATGGTCCCCATGGATTGGAAGACAGCAAACGTAACCCTGCTAGTCAAGAAAGGTGGGGGAGTAGGGGGGAGATGAGGAGGTGAAAGAGAACTGGGAACTATAGGCCAGTTAGTCTGATAACAGTAGTAGGAAAAATGCTAGAATCTATTACTAGGGACGTGATAATAAGTTACTTAGAAAATCATAACATGATTGGGTAGAGGCAACATAGATTTGTGAAAGGGAAATCGTGTTTGGCAAATCTATTAAAGATTTTTGAGGATGTAACTAGCAGGGTGGATAAGGGGAACCAGTAGATAGAGTGTATTTGTAAGATGCCACACCAGAGATTATGAAACAAAATTAGAGCTCATAAGTGTGAGAGTCTTAGGAAATCCCTACATCAGGTTTTCTTGCTGGTTAATGAGAACTTAACTTAAATACTATGATTGACTGATTGTAAATTACAGTTTTACTAGTTGTGATATAATAATGCTTATACTGAACTATATTTGTATTCCTGCTAGTGATACGCCCTGGTTAGAAACAGCTGAGCAGTGACTAGATGGGAAAGTGTGGTTTGGGCTTTCATTGACCAAATGTTTTATTGGCCCCAAAGGGTTTAAAAGAGACCAAATGATGAAAAGGTAAAGTTCAAGCAGACCGTGAAAACTGACAGGCTGCTATGAGAACCAAAAGATATCACCTTGGTAGAATTACAGAGGCCCAAATACAGAGCAAACAATAGTACTTGAATCCTAGCTAAGATAGCTAGATGCAAGGCCACCATGTTTTCTGTGCTTTGCTCAGGCACTAGCATTGAAATGTCAACATGCTGATAAGGCTCCAAAAGTTGAGAAAACAGCTGATGTTAGGGATCATAAGATACTGACCTGGCCTGGGCGGGCAGATACATGGCATCTCTTGCAATTGAGCAGCTCAAATCATAGCAAGGCAATGATGAGGTTAAACCAGTCTCCATAGGCTTTGCTGTGTAACAAGAGTGTGAGAAAGGGTTCTCCGAGCCCTTAAAGTGTAGAGCTATTCCACCAGAGGAGGCTTGGGACCATCCCACAGATGAACCCTCACGGAAGAATGGGCTGGCAGGTGGCCCACACGTGCACATGTTGCATTAAATGCGCGACAGTGCCTGGTACACAACCATTGGGTATATTCACGTGGAGATTGTGCTTCTACCCAGGGAGTAATGATACTTTGATACTACTGCTCAAACATTGGCATATGTCAAATCTTACTTGTACTAAATAAAGTAAAACCACTGTCACCAATAAGGGTATCACTGAATCATTTCAGAACTAGAAAATGAAGGGGTTAAAGGGTTATTTGTCTCTGACACCTGGGGATTATATATTAGTATGGATTGAGGGTTGGTTAGTGAACAGATTATGAGCATAGGAATAAACAGATTATTTGCGGGTTGGCAGGCTGTAACTGGTGGAGTATCACAAGGATCAGTGCTTGGGCCTCAGCTATTAACAATCTATATTAATAAGTTAGATGAGGGGACTAAGTGCAATGTATTCAAGTTTGCTAATGATACAAAGTTAGGTGGAAAGGTAAGTTGTGAGGAGGCTACAAAAGGATTTGGGCAGGTTAAGTGGGATTAATGTAGGATTAGTATAAATGTGTGGTTGATGGTTGGCGTGGACTGGGTGGGCCAAAGGGCCTGTTTCGCTGCTGTATCTCTCTATAAGTGAGTAGGCAAGAATTAGGTAGATGGAATATATTGTGGGGAAATGTAAAGTGATCCACTCTGGTCGGAAAAATAGCAAAGCAGAGATTTTTTTAAATGTTACTCTTCAGGGGGATCTAGGTGTCCTTGTATGCAAATCATAGAAAGCTAACATGCAGCTACAGCAAGCAATTAGGAAAGCAAATCATAAGTTGTCCTTTATTACAAAGGGATTGGAGTATAAGAGTCAAGATAGCTTACTGCAATTATACAGGGCCTTGGTGAGACCACATTTGGAGTACTATGTGTAGCTTAAGTCTCCTCATCCAAGGAAAGATATACCTGTCTTAGAGGGAGTGCAACAAAGGATCACTGGATTGATTCCTGGGAGGAGGGAATTGCCCCATCAGGAGAGATTGAGTAAACTAGGCCTATATTCCCGGAGTTTAGAAGAATGAGTAGTGATCTCATTGAAACATGTGAATTTCTGAAGTGGCTTAACAGGATAGATGCTGATAGGTTGTTTCTCCTGGCTGGCTGGTGTGTCTAAAGTTAGAGGCCTCAGACTCAGAATAAGGGGTTGGACATTTAGGATTGAGATGAGGAGACATTTCTTCAGTCAAAGGGTTGTGAACTTTGGAATTCTCTACCAGAGAGAGCTGTGGATGCTCAGTCATTGAGTGTATTCAAGTCAGAGATCAATAGATTTTTGGATACTAAGGGAATCAAGGGATCTGGGAATAATGTGGGAAAATGTAGCTGAGGTATAAGATCAGGCATGATCTTATTGAATGGCAAAGCAGGTTCAAGAGGCCAAATTGACAACTCCTGCTCCTATTTCATATATTAAGCTCACATATGAAGAACATGTTAATTGTATGACAATTCTGTATAATTAATTAATTATATGCAGATGGAAGGCATTAAATGGGTTTCACTTGAGCTCATATTTATTGAAACTGTGGTGTGGTTGAGTTAGGAGGTCTATGGTTGTAATGTTTCACTCTGTAAATAAGTGTTAGACTGAGTAAAGATTGGCTCCAGTGCTATCCTTCACCAACTGACTTTTTTTTTATAAAGAGATACAGCACTGAAACAGGCCCTTCGGCCCACCGAGTCTGTGCCGACCAACAACCACCCATTTATACTAGTCCTACATTAATCCCATATTCTCTACCACATCCCCACCATTCTCCTACCACCACTAGGGGCAATTTACAATGGCCAATTTACCGATCAACCTGCAAGTCTTTGGCTGTGGGAGGAAACCGGAGCACCCGGCGGAAACCCACGCGGTCACAGGGAGAACTTGCAAACTCCACACAGGCAGTACCCAGAACTGAACCCGGGTCGCTGGAGCTGTGAGGCTGCGGTGCTAACCACTGCTATATTCTGGAATATAACAGAACAGTGACTTTGGTGAGGTACTGGAGCTCTGATTGTACGTATCTTTGTGTTGTTCAAGACTGCTTCTACTATCTAGCCATGGAAAGCTGAGACATTATGGATCCCAAATTGAGATCAGTTGGGGGATCATCCTGATAAGTCTGGCATACTGAATGGAGCAGTTTTTAAAAAATTTTTTTTAGAACATTACAGCACAGTACAGGCCCTTCGGCCCTCGATGTTGTGCCGACCTGTGAAACCATCTGACCTACACTATTCCATTTTCATCCATATGTCTATCCAATGACCACTTAAATGCCCTTAAAGTTGGAGAGTCTACTACTGTTGCAGGCAGGGCGTTCCACGCCCCTACTACTCTCTGAGTAAAGAAACTACCTCTAACATCTGTCCTATATCTATCACCCCTCAACTTGAAGCTATGTCCCCTCGTGTTTGCCATCACCATCCGAGGAAAAAGACGCTCACTATCCACCCTATCTAACCCTCTGATTATCTTATATGTCTCTATTAAGTCACCTCTCCTCCTCCTTCTCTCCAACGAAAACAACCTCAAGACCCTCAGCCTTTCCTCGTAAGACCTTCCCTCCATACCAGGCAACATCCTAGTAAATCTCCTCTGCACCCTTTCCAAAGCTTCCACATCCTTCCTATAATGCGGTGATCAGAACTGCACGCAATACTCCAGGTGCGGTCTCACCAGAGTTTTGTACAGCTGCAGCATGACCTCGTGGCTCCGAAACGCGATCCCCCTACTAATAAAAGCTATCCAGTTAGTCACAGGGAGATCCACTGTGATCTTTGCTGGCTGGACTCTTCTGGGTCAGTCCACATTCAGGTAATGAATGTGTCAAGTTCTTTAATGAGTTGTGTGTGTGTGGACGCTGCCAAAAATAGTTTACTTACAGGAAGACCAGGAATAAATATCTTCACATAGAGTTGTGTTAACCTGCAAGGAATGTAGAAGATGTTGATAACAATAGGGAAATCATAGAACATCACCACCTGTAACCAAAGGTAAACTCAAAACGCAGAAGCAGTGTATACCATCTACAAGATGAAACTTGCCAAAGCTTCTATAGCTCAGGAATAGGCACTGACATGTTGCACAACAGACATTTGACAAAATTATTGACAAAGCACGGACATGGGGCAATTAATCTGTATATAAGGTGTATTGCCATCAAAACACAATCCGATTTAAAACACATTTCTCCCTATAAATAAAGTAGCTAAGCATACAAACATCATGGAGAGAAGCACAACTGCATTAGCTAGCTGGCAAGCAAAATAATATGTAATGCCAATGCAAGATACTTTTGTTGACAGAATAGAGCTAGTACTAATGTCCTTTAGGGAAGGAAATCTGCTGTCCTTACCTGGTCTGGCCGACATGTGACTACAGACCCACAGCAATGTGGTTGACCCTTACATGCCCTAGCAAGCCACTCAGTTGTATCTAACTGCTACGAAGTCCAAATGGACTGCAGCGGTTCAAGGGCAATTAGGGATGGGTAATTAATGCTGGCCTAGCCAGCAACACCCAAATCCCATGAATGAATAAAAAAAAAACACTATGTCACGGTGTGGTAGATGGACTTTATTGGATGACCGCTGTGGATTCACACTGTGTCAGGGGTGAAAATTCATCCAATAAACCATGAAACTCAAGGAGAGGATTGTTATTGTGGTTATTGAGGTGATACAGGAGAAAAATCAACAATAGGAAAACAGACAGACATAGTCATGCTCATGAAATCATACCTTACAGACAATGTCCCAGACACTGCCATCACCATCCCCGGGTATGTCTTGTCCCACCGGCAGGACAGACCCACCTGAGATGGTTGCACAGTGGTATACAGTAGGGAGGGATTTGCCCTGGGAGTCCTCAACATCGACTCCGGACCCCATGAAGTCTCATGGCATCAGGTCAAACATGAGCAAGGTAACCTCCTACTGATTACCACCTACCGCCCTCCCTTAGCTGATGACACCACTTGGAGGAAGCACTGAGGGTGGCAAGGGCACAAAATGCACTCTGGGTGGGGCACTGAAACAGGCCCTTCGGCCCACCGAGTCTGTGCCGACCATTAACCACCCATTTATACTAATCCTACACTAATCCCATATTCCTACCACATCCTCACCTGTCCCTATACATCCTCATCCGTCCCTACATTCCCCTACCACCTACCTATACTAGGGGCAATTTATAATGGCCAATTTACCTATCAACCTGCAAGTCTTTTTGGCTGTGGGAGGAAACCAGAGCACCCAAAAGGAAACCCACACAGACACAGGGAGAACTTGCAAACTCCACACAGGCAGTACCCAGAATTGAACCCGGGTCCCTGGAGCTGTGAGGCTGCAGTACTAACCACTGTGCCACAATGGGGAATGAATGGGAAAGAGGGACTAACTGATCGGCCTCCTTCTGTTCTAGACTATTCTATAATCCTATTTATTCTCTAAAGAATCAAACAAGCAGCTGTTCTGGTCTTTAGAGGAATGTATATCGAACTCCTAATAAGATGTGAGTTTAAATCACGGGATCACTCAGTCTAACTTCTTCAATTTTTGGTCAGACTGCAAAGGATCTTGGGGGGAGGAAAAAAATTGACTCAATTCTTGAACTGAAATGTTCCTCCAGCCAGCCTATTACAGAGTGGACTGACTCATAGAGTTTGTGGAAAGCATCAATGGAATGATATATTAACCCTCCTGAAATCCCCCTCATTCCAAGGATTTAAGTCTACCTTATTCAGTTCTACAATAGGTTTCTTTTCTTACGCTATTTCCCCTTTTGAATTTTAAGTTAGTTTCTCATTCCCAGCATGTGACCTGTTGCTATTCTCTATCGATTCTGCTCTTATGTTGGATGTCAGATGAAGTCCACTGCAAGATGATTGACTCACTATTTCATTGGCCCACTCTCTATTGGGGAAACTATCTGGCCTCTGCTTGACACCGATCCAGCTGAGATTAACCCCTCACTATATGTAAATATGCAAGCTGGAACCTCCATCCTAACATTCCTTGACCCAACACTTCTGTGTTCACTAACACGCTCTGCCTTTGGGGCTGCAAACTCAGGATGGCCTTCTTTCTGTCACACAAACATCATCAATTATTCTCTTTTGTAATAAATAAATAAGACAAGACTCTCACTTGGCTACTGCAGGAGACAGTTTGAAAGCCAATAAAATGTGTTCGATGTTGATGAAGATAGCCCAGCAGGGAAAGCAAGCTATCATGAGAATGAGAATCCCTCTTTGGAGAATCACTCCAATTCGCTTCAAGTTCTTACTGCCATGTGTCTGAAAATCAGAGCAAAAGTTTTGTTAAAATGAATTGGATCAATATTGACCACCCCATTCCGATGGACACTATGGGCTGGATTTTCCTGCAGGCTTCTGAACCCGCCATCAGACTCAAATGTGGATCAGAAACTCACACAGTCTGGGAAACAGTCACTCATTGTGATTTTCCAGGGCTGGCCAATTAATGGCCAGAGGGTGGGCTCACGGTCCAATTAAGGGCGGCAAGCTGGCTCTCAAAGCTGGAGGGCCAATCAGAAGCCTTCCAGCTTGAATGCAGCAGCGGGTTGCCATGGCAGGAAAATGAGGGAGAGGGCACTTCAAAATGAAGGTGCACTTACTCCAGCTTTTTAAAAGTTATATTAAAAAAATCTTTTGCAGCCAGCCCACCATTGTGTGGGGGGATCCCTCTAGAGGGTGGCCTGAGGCTGCTGCTGCACCCAGGTTTGCAGGGAGGGCCTCTAGGGCTGCCCAGAGCGCTGCCCCCCCCACCCTGGTGTGCTGCCAGCAAGTCACCTCCAGGCAGTCAAATTGGCCCCCACCGCCTCTGGGAATCTGCAGGCCGAATGGGATTTTCCTTCAATTGACCTTAGAGGCCTTAATTAGTTGGATTGGCTACTTGCCACATGTGGGCAGGTTGCCCTGCCACCCCACTATCCCACCTCTGGGAAAATGGCCCGAGGTGGGATGAAAACGGGGAACCGGGCCACAGGCCGACAGTCATTATTTTTAGCACAAGCCCAGCCACCCACATCTGTTCCTGGCACCAGTGGGGCCTAAAAATCAGGCTCTACAAGTAATAACTGCAACAATATATAAAAACATTAGAATATCAAAATATTTACCCCACTTAACCAAAACCATTATGATTGGATACCATTTTTGTTTAGCATTTAATGTGCCAGGTTTGTTCAGTCCACAGCCACCAGAGTGTAAAGTGCATCTGAACCACTTTACTTAGACCACAGTGCAGAGGAAATTTACAAGAAATTGAAGCTATAAGATGGTAAAGTATGGAATGATCAAAGACCATTTAATCCATCAATGCTGTCCTTTGTTTAAACCACCTTCTTCACCTTGGATTCAATCCAACTCACTTATCTCCTAAGTAAAGCTTCTGCAAATTTTCTTCGTGTCCCCAAAATTAGAGAAAACTAAACTCTAAACAAAAAAGACTAACACCTCGAACTTTAACAAATACCTTAAAAAATCTAAGTACATTTTAGGCTGGGATATAGATTTTTGGTCTCGCAGGGAACCAAGGGATATGGGGAGCGGGCTGGAAAGTGGAATTGAAGCCCAAGATCAGCCATGATCATATTGAATGGCGGAGCAGGCTCAATGGCCATATGGTCTACTTCTGCTCCTATTTCTTGCATTCTTGTGTACATGAGATCTAGTGAACTGTCCGAGACATCAGAGAATTCCAGTACACTTGTCACACATGGCCTATTGCTTCCCGGTCCCTTATAACATTGTGTTTTTGAGATAAACATCAAACGCTTCCTGTTCAATGTTCTTCTCCATACAATGTTCTCGAACATTTTCCTCAAGATAATTGTGCTATCATACTAAGAGTGGTGCTGAGAATGGAAATAGAGTTATATACTGTGACAAAGACACTCAATAGAGGTACAATGCACTTTGTGTGGTAATGCAAAATGAGCACTAGCGAATCACCAGCCCATTTTATATTCTGCAGGGTAATTGGGCAGAGTGTGAAATGGGTCGCTGATTTGCAATTGGCCATTTCACGCCGTCTCCCTCATTGAATTTCACCTCCAACCTCCTTGCTTGTTAGTTCAGAATCACTGGATCATTTTCCGATCCACAGCTCAAGAGAGTCAAGGCCAATTGTAGCAGCCTTGCACTCACTGAGATCAACTAATTCAGGACACACCAGGATTTCTATCTGGTACGTCCCTGGTCTGTGTGGCTCAAATTCATACGGGGGTTTGAGTTTCACAAGGCCTGAACTTTAAAGATTTATTCTTCTCTGAGATAGCTAATTATATTTTTCTCCATTAAGAGAGTATCACTGTCCAATGTACAGCCTGGAGTTAGCTGCACCTACTTGAGAGATGAGAGTGTCACACGCTGAAGACAAGCCCACACCTATGGAGCTACCTGATACATTTATTACCTGTCCAAAAGAAATAAAGAAAAGGAAACATTTAGCAATATCATCATAGACGCCATCAACATGCCACAAAATAATATAAAATAGGATTTTTTTATGTCAATGAGTAAAATACCATTGTGAATTTCTTTTTCCCTCCCTCCTTCCCCTCAGGTACCAACTCTTGATATGTTTTTGCTACCAGCAGACCCTCCTATTAAAATGCTTTCCTCGATAGCGTCCAATCTTCCAAACTGTAAACTGGAAGTCATCCAAAACTCTCCTCCCCATATCTTAACTTGCACCGAGTCCCCTTCACATATGACCCCTGTGCTCATTGACCTACATTGGCTCCCAGTCCACCAGTGACTCTGCTTATCCTTGTGTTCAAATCTTTCTATGACCTCACCCTTCATTATCTCTGTAAGCTGTTCCAGCCCTACAACACTCCGAGATCTTTGTCTTCCTTTAATTCTGTCCTATGGTGCATCCCCCACTTCCTTTGCCCCACCACTGACAGCCATGTCTTCAGCTGTCTGGGCCCTAACCTCTGGAATTTCCATCCTAAACCTCTCAGCCTCTTCATTTCTCTCCCCTCCTTTAGGGATGCTCCTCAAAACCTAACTCCTTGGCCAAGCTTTTGATCACCTATCCTAATGTATCCTTCCTTGGCTCAGTGTCAAGCCCAAGCATTTTACAAGGAACATTTCATCAGCTGATAAACTCACTAAACTTGAAATTAATAGGAAGCAATGCAGTTAATTTATTATTTTGTGAAGGATACATTATGATGAATAAATGTGCATATTCTGAACATAAACTCACCGCTGTGGCAAGACTAACTGCTCCCAATTCAATTTTTCCTAAATGTCCACAGAACGCGGTGCTGACAATATTTATTAGAAATATCAGCAGCTGTGTCAAAAACTGTTAAAGGAAAATGAATTTTAAATAATATACACTGGCCACTTAATTTTGATCATGCTCTTTTGTACCTTAAAAACAAACTTGTAATCTAATTAAAACAATCATGTTTCTTACTGAAAATAATCGTCTTTTTTCAAAAAGGTGATGCAAATTTAAGGTGATTTCAATGAGGTTTTCAAGATTATGAAGGAAATTGGCAAAGTTGCTCCAGGCAAAATCATTCACTGTGATGAAGGGTTCAAATATCAGCATATTCGAATGAGGAATTACAGCCTTTGAAGTAAAAAAGCAAAGGAAAGAGGAATATTTTCACCTTTAAGAGAGGGAGTTGTGGAATAAGTTAACAGGCAAGGCCGCTGAAGTGGATTTTCTAAAAGAGTTCAATAAAATCGATTGTACAAATGGATAAATTGAAGGAAATTATATAATGGGCTCTGTGGACAATTAGATATATTTCTGGAGAGAGCGGAGAGTGAAGGATGAGATGTTAGACGGGTGTAAACTCACCACTGGTCCAGCCAGTCTGGAAATATGTATCGCTTCCTGACAGAAGTTGACGGGTGTCAATCTCTTCATTTTCCTCAGTAACAGGTTGCCATGGGTTTCACGTGTCTCGGTAACGTTACCAGAGCTTAGTTGCATTGAATTCTCCATTTTTCCAATTCTTCATTCCAAAGGAAAAATAAACCAGTTATTATACTTCTCCTGTTTGGGTTTCCCCTCCCCCACACTCCCATCCCATCAACCTTCCCACATTATATTACCCATCTCCATTCAGTTTCACAACCCCTTTCTGATGTAATATGTGATGACAATGACTTTTGGTCATGATTAATTTTTAATAATTGTCCTTTCAGAGCTGCAGGAGTTGCAGCATCTATGTTTAGGGTTTGACACTTTTGCAGGATTGCTACATATAAGTATTCAAACATCAGTTATGTCAGTTTTTAAAACTTCCATCACAATAGGTGAGAAAGCAGAATGAATGAATGATTTAACTCTGCACTGTTGGCTGGTGTCCACTTTGAGGTAGTGTAGGGGTGAAGGATGTACTCAGTGTCCTGTGTAACATGTGAACTACACTGAGAAGTTGCACTCATGGATTATGTCAGTTAGAGTGATTTGCGATACAATGGTCATTTTTTGTGCGTATTGATACAGTCAAAATTTTGCTTCTGAGGTAAAGTTGCTGAGATTCACTGAAGTCCAGTGACATTTGTGTATTTTTTAAACTCATTTTCAGGATGTGGGTGTGGCTGACAAGCCCGGCATTTATTGGCCATCCCTAGTTGACCTTTGAGAAGCTGGTGGTGAGATTCTTCAACCTCTTCTTGAAGCTTCTTCTTGAACCTTTGCAGTCCATAAGACAAAGGTTCTCCAAAAATGCTGTCTCACTGTAGGTAATAACCCTAATCATTAAATTCAACATGTTTACAAACTCCATTTACCTCGAACAATAATAGATGCATTGGTACATGTTTAACTTGCTGCCAGGGCTTAAAGCTGGCATTGTGAATTGGCAATGTGTGGAAATGAAATCCGGGGATCTGTAACACCAGTTTTACACCTGGGTGGCAGGTTGAAAATCTACCCCCGTGACTACACTTCAAACAGCATTAATCATCCTGAGGATGTAATAGGTGCTATATAAATGCTCTTTCAGTAACAGACTATAAAAACCAATATGTAAACACCCCACACAACAAATGGATGAACACTCCAGCAGTTGATTATTCAATGCCCATTGCCCAGTATTATTTTTGTTTTTTGTTTCGCTCTTGCACTAAATCAACTCTTTCTACATCACTTCACACACAGTGTGAGGAGAACCTTGCAATCAACACCTGAATTAACCCTGGAAAGATCTAATTAATTAATTTATACCCAGAGCCCAGCTATTTATTAATTGAAATTTCAGTCAGTGATTTTGGCCATCACCCGCATACACTTATTATTTTCATAATTTTCAAACTCTACTTTTATTCAAGGAGATCAATTCATTCAGGAAAAAAAAATGAAATAGAGTAGGAGTTTGAAAAGTACCAGATATGAGTGTAATCTGGCCGGCAGAGATAAGAATTCTATTCATTGAAAACAAGAAACAAATCTGGGAGATATATTTCGGAGGACCAACCTGGGAGCAAGTCACTTGGAAAGAATCATCCAATCACGGGTAAGTACAAAGAATGTCACTGCACCAATACACAACCTAGCATGTAGGGGAGGTGGTGGCGTAGTGGTGTTATCACTGGACTAGTAACCCAGAGACCCAGGGTATTTCTATGGGGGATATGGGTTCGAATCCCACCACAGCAGAAGGTGGAATTTGAATTTAATTAATAAATCTGGAATTAAAAAGCTAGTCTAATGATGGCCATGAAACCATTGTCGATTGTTGTAAAAACCCATCTGGTTCACTAATGTCCTTTAGCGAAGGAAATCTGCTGTCCTTACCTGGTCTGGCCTACATGTGACTCCAGACCCACAGCAATGTGGTTAACTCTTACATGCCCTCTGAAATGGCCTAGCAAGCCACTCAGTTGTATCTAACCACTACAAAGTCTATAAAAAGGAATGAAACCGGACAGACCACCCGGCATCGACCTAGGCACCAAAAACGACAACGGCAAACCCAGCCCTGTCGACCTTGCAAAGTTCTCCTTACTAACATCTGGGGGCTTGTGCCAAAGTTGGGAGAGCTGTCTCACAGACTAGTCAAGCAACAGCCTGACATAGTCATACTCACGGAATCATACCTTACAGACAATGTCCCAGACACTGCCATCACCATTCCCGGGTATGTCTTGTCCCACCGGCAGGACAGACCCACCAGAGGTAGTGGCACAGTGGTATACAGTAGGGAGGGTGTTGCCCTGGGAGTCCTCAACATCGACTCCGGACCCCATGAAGTCTCATGGCATCAGGTCAAACATGGACAAAGTAACCTCCTACTGATTACCACCTACCGCCCTCCCTCAGCTGATGACTCAGCACTCCTCCATGTTGAACACCGCTTGGAGGAAGCACTGAGGGTGGCAAGGGCACAAAATGTACTCTGGGTGGGGGACTTCAAAGTCCATCACCATGAGTGGCTCGGTAGCACCACTACTGACCGAGCTGGCCGAGTCCTAAAGGACATGGCTGCTAGACTGGGTCTGCGGCAGGTGGTGGGGGAACCAACACAAGGGAAAAACATACTTGATCTCGTCCTCACCAATCTGCCTGCCGCAGATGCTTCTGTCCATGACTGTATTGGTAGGAGTGACCACCGCAAAGTCCTTGTGGAGACGAAGTCCCGCCTTCACATTGAGGATACCGTCCATCGTGTTGTGTGGCACTATCACCATGCTAAATGGGATAGATTTCGAACAGATCTAGCAATGCAAAACTGGGCATCCATGAGGAGCCGTGGGCCATCAGCAGCAGCAGAATTGTACTCATCCACAATCTGTAACCTCATGGCCCGGCACTCTACCATTACCATCAAGCCAGGAGACCAACCCTGGTTCAATGAAGAGTGGAGGAGGGCATGCCAGGAGCAACACCAGGCATACCTCAAAATGAGGTGTCAACCTGGTGAAGCTACAACCCAGACTACTTGCATGCCAAATCTCATAACCAACGGAACAAATCTAATCTCTGCAGTCCTGCCACATCCAGCCGTGAATGGCGGTGGACAATTAAACAACTAACTGGAGGAGGTGGCTCCACAAATATCCCATCCTCAATGATGGGGGAGCCCAGCACATCAGTGCGAAAGATAAGGCTGAAGCATTTGCAACAATCTTCAGCCAGAAGTGCCGAGTTGATGAACCATCTCGGACTCCTCCTGAAGTCCCCAGCATCACAGATGCCAGACTTCAGCCAATTCGATTCACTCCGCGTGATATCAAGAAACGACTGAAAGCACTGGATACTGCAAAGGCTATGGGCCCTGACATTATTCTGGCGATAGTACTGAAGACCTGTGCTCCAGAACGTGCCGCGCCCCTCGCCAAGCTGTTGCAGTACAGCTACAACACTGGCATCTACCCTACAATGTGTAAAATTGCCCAGGTATGTCCTGTACACAAAAAGCAGGACAAGTCCAACCCGGCCAATTACCACCCCATCAGCCTACTCTCAGTCATCAATAAAGTGATGGAAGGTGTCATTAACAGTGCTATCAAGCGGCACTTGCTCAGCAATAACCTGCTCAGTGACGCTCAGTTTGGGTTCCGCCAGGGCCACTCAGCTCCTGACCTCATCACAGCCTTGGTTCAAACATGGACAAAAGAGCTGAACTCAAAAGGTGAGGTGAGAGTGACTGCCCTTGACATCAAGGCAGCATTTGACCGAGTATGGCATCAAGGAGCCCTAGCAAATGAAGTCAATGTGAATCAAGGGGGAAAACCCTCCGCTGGCTGGAGTCATACCTAGCGCAAAGGAAGATGGTTGTGGTTGTTGGTGGTCAATCATCTGAGCTCCAGGACATCACTGCAGGTGTTCCTCAAGGTAGTGTCCTAGGCTCAACCATCTTCAGCTGCTTCATCAATGACCTTCCTTCAATCATAAGGTCAGAAGTGGGGATGTTCACTGATAATTGCACAATGTTCAGCACCATTCGTGACTCCTCAGATACTGAAGCAGTCCGTGTAGAAATGCAGCAAGACCTGGACAATATCCAGGCTTGGGCTGATAAGTGGCAAGTAACATTCGCACCACACAAGTGCCAGGCAATGACCATCTCCAACAAGAGAGAATCTAACCATCTCCCCTTGACATTCAACGATATTACCATCGCTGAATCCCCCACTATCAACATCCTAGGGGCTACCATTGACCAGAAACTGAACTGGAGTAGCCATATAAATACCGTGGCTACGAGCAGGTCAGAGGCTAGGAATCCTGCAGCGAGTAACTCACCTCCTGACTCCCCAAAGCCTGTCCACCATCTACAAGGCACAAATCAGGAGTGTGATGGAATACTCTCCACTTGCCTGGATGGGTGCAGCTCCCACAACACTCAAGAAGCTCGACATCATCCAGGACAAAGCAGCCCGCTTGATTGGCACCCCATCCACAAACATTCACTCCCTCCACCATCGACGCACAGTGGCAGCAGTGTGTACCATCTACAAGATGGACTGCAGCAATGCACCAAGGCTCCTTAGACAGCACCTTCCAAACCCGCAACCTCTACCAACTAGAATGATAAGGGCAGCAAATACATGGGAACACCACCACCTGCAAGTTCCCCTCCAAGTCACGCACCATCCTGACTTGGAATTATATTGCCGTTCCTTCACTGTCGCTGGGTCAAAATCCTTGAACTCCCTTCCTAACAGCACTGTGGGTCTACCTACCCCAAATGGACTGCCGCGGTTCAAGAAGGCAGCTCACTACCACCTTCTCAAGGGCAATTAGGGATGGGCAATAAATGCTGGCCTGGCCAGCGACGCCCACATCCCATGAATGAATTAAAAAAAGACACGGTGAGAAGGTTACAATTGCGACTCAGTGTAATAAGTAAAAAACTTCAAACCAAAATAGGAAAATTGGAACAGGACACTGAACTGTTAACAAGCAACAGAACAGAAAGATCCCCAGGTGAGACATTTAATATATTATTAGTTGATTTCCAGTAGTGTTGCTAGTGAAGAGTCAAGACCAAGTGTAATTTTCAGATGAAGCGGGGTCCGAGGGTAGGTTTATTTCATAAACTCTTGTGTGCGATTTTGTCAAAAGCCTTTTGGAAGTGGATGCCATGTCGTAACATTCACGACAGTCCACTTGAGCTGTCACTTCTGTCATGGGAGTGTTTTTTTTCTCTCCTCTGTTTAAAAACAGTATGCCTTTAAGACTGAGAGCAACTTTTATATTCTCTGGGCACACTGTGTGTAAGCAGCAGCTGTTCCTAAGCAACAGCAGAAGAGAGCGAGGTCACATGCTGTATTCTATCAGTTTAACTGTGGGAAAAGACTGGCTCGAACCAGTTTGATCTGGGTAGTCCAGCAAAGCGTGCTCTCATGAAGGAAGAATTTTGACTCTCTCAGCAGAAGATCTACATTGGTCTCTGTTACGCCTGAGGAGAAAAAAGAAAACCTTGAATGAATCTTTGCATTGTTGGAGGTAGCAAATTCCTTTTTACTTCCAGTCTCTGAGAGAAGTCTCTGTCTCAGGAGTGACTTTCTGTTGCTTTTTGTGTTTCTGGGAGTTTGGAAGTTTTCAGTAAAGTTTCTATTGATAGACCGCCAATTCAAAAATCCAAATAGACTTGTTGATATACTCCTTGTTGAAAGAACTGTGTGATACCTGCTGCAGCTGAAGTACTTTGAACACCTATCATTTGAACTGCATTCACACTGCTCAGGACTTCCAAGTGTCAAAGGCCATGGGTTTGTGGCTGGACTTGGGCTCCACATCTCAATAAAAATTACTTAACACCTAACTGCCATTCTGGACACAAAGCAGATGAGCCTAAAGCACTGGGAAAACCATTCCTTGGAACTTTGAAACTTACTGCAAGCACCAGGTTTTTAGCTAATAATAAACTTCAACGGCAAGAAAATGGAAAGATTCCATGCTTAAGATGAAATTCAATAGTTCATATGCAAAGTCACAATTTTTACCAGAAGACAAAGATCTTGCATGTTTATTTCAATATCTGCCATTTTGTGCTGTTAATATGTGTAAATGTGAATGAAACATAAACATGCAATGAGCTGATTAATTCAATGCACTTGCATTTGCCCTGAATATTGTGTTAGTTTTGTCTTAACCTACGCAACCAATTATTGTGCAGAGCTTAGTTAAACCAAGATGAAGTGACGAGGGGTCCTGAAGCGAATGCACTTTTGGTTGTAACTTTCCGCCTGTTTCCACATCATAAATGCAGGAAATTCACATTGTCCGCTCGATCACATGGGGGTATGGAGCTGCATTAATAAGCGGCGAAGGTTCTGAGTGGATCTTTCTAGATCAAGGAAATTTTGATAATAAAAGCAAAATACTGTGGATGCCAGATATCTGAAATAAAACAGAAATTGCTGGAAATACTCAGCAGGTCTGGCAGCATCTGTGCAGAGAGAAGCAGAGTTAACGTTTCAGGTCTGTGACCTTTCTACAGAACTGGCAAAGGTTAGAAATGTATTATGTTTTAAGCAATTAAGAGGGGGGGTGAAGGTGGGGAAGAGAACAAATGGAAGGTATGTGATTGGTTAGAGTGTAGGAGAGATTAAATGACAAAGATGTCATGGGACAAAGGCAAAGAGAGTGTTAATGGCTGTGGTGAAAGACAAAGCATTAGTCCAGAGAAAGTGTTAATGGCAGAATAATAAGCAGTTCAGTCTGAAAGCACAACATGAAAAACCAGGTTTAAGGCAGGCACATGGTTAAAAAATAAAATAAAATAATTTTAAAAAGGGCCAGTCATGCCCTGAAATTGTTGAACTCAATGTTGAGTCCGGGCGGCTGTAGAGTGCCTAATCGAAAGATCAGATGCTGCTCCTCGAGCTTGCAATGATGTTCACTGGAACACTGCAGCAGGCCAAGGACAGAAATGTGGGTATGAGATCAGGGAGGGGTGTTGAAATGGCAAGCAACCAGAAGCTCGGGGTCATGCTTTCGGACTGAGTGGAGGTGTTCCTCAAAGTGGTCACCCAATCTACGTTTGGTCTCCCCAATGTAGAGGCCACCGCATTGTGAGCAGCAAATACAGTATACTAAATTAAAGGAATTTTAAATAAATGGCTGCTCCACCTGGGGCCTTGGATGGTGAGGAGGAAGGAGATAAAAAGGCAGGTATTACACCTCCTGCAATTGCATGGGAAGGTGCCATGGGAAGAGGACAAGGTATCGGGGGTAATGGACAAGTGGACCAGGGTGACACGTAGGGAACAATCCCTTCAGAATGCTGACAGCAGAGGAGAAGGAAAGATGTGTTTGGTGGTGGCATCACGCTGGAGGTGGCAGAAATGGCGGAGGAAATTCAGAAGCCAGCATTGCACTACAATTACACTGCCTTTCTCATCACAACTTTACAGGGAATTCTGGGTATTTTATCGATCTCTTTATCATGCTCCCGATTTAGTTTCCCGCTCCCCAGAAGCTCCACAATGTGTCCAGTTGTTCCAGAAGCTTTGGAGCAGAGGACTTACTGATGTGGGTTTCCCCACCACCCGCCAATGAAATTTACCTTTTCCTTGATCCTCGATAGAAAGTTTAACAGTCTCCGTGTTCCTCCGCCTCGATGTATTCGGATCAGTAATTGCAGATCACTGGGACTCTCCGAAGTCGCAGTCACAACAGAAATTAACTGATGTTTGTGGAGAAGGAGGTGGAGTAACTGTAAGGACAGTGTTCATTTAGGATCCTCCACTTCTCTGTCCTACTAAACCTGGTCAACTTAAAACAGAATAGAGTCCACGGAAAAGACTTTCCAGCTAAAAGGATAGTGTCCTCTGCTATATGCCACCTGCACACTAATCCTAATATTTGCAGAACTCAAACTATTTCAATGAAAAGAGCCAAATGGACTTTGAAACTTGCCTGTTATTCATTAAATTTTAGACCGTTTAATTCACTAATTCATAATTGGGCAAGTGATATTTCGCAATAATACGATTAAGTGAGAAAGACAAAAGAAAGATGGTCAATAAACTACTTCCTAAATGTAGTCACTGTTGTAGGAAACACAGCAGCCAATTTGTTTTCAGCAAAGTCCCACAAACAGCAATGTGATAACGACCAGATAATCAGTTGTCGTGATGTTGATTGAGGGATAAATATTAGCCAGGACACCAAGGAGAACTCTCCTGCTCCTTTTCAAAACAGCAGCATGGTATTTGTGCATCCACCTGAGAGAGCAGAAGGAGCCCCAGTTTAACATCTCATCTGAGAGACAGCACCTCTGATAATGCAGCACTCCCTCAGTTCTGCACTGGAATGTCAGCCTGCAGTATATGCTCAAGTCACATGGGTGGTGGAGAAAGGTGGGGAGAAAAGAGACTCTGAATTGCTGTTTTCATTTAAGTGGGTTGCCTGGAATTTATAATAGACTAGTTGGTCAGAATTATTTGCATATCGAACTTTCAATAGTAATTTCTCGTCCTTCCACTTGAACAGGGTTCAATGCTTTAGTGATTTGTGTGATACAGGAAACTGAACGCAATGTGATCGGTTATATCTTCAGCACTGACAAGTTAGTAGAAAAAAAATTCTACAAACATTAAAAACTCAACTGCATATAGTTTACAAAGTGAATTCAGAAATGCCTGAAAGCTCTCTTGTCACCCCTCACTCCCTCTTACAGATACATTTATTCAGTTAGTTGGGGATGTGTTACCATTAATCACTACTAACCAATTGTTTGATGCCAGGGCTGTGAGCATTAAAACAGAACCTTTAAGAATTTATACAAATAGGTTTAAGTCGAAATTAAGATTGTTGGTGATATTTTCTCCTTCAGTGCACCTGTGCCCCATGGGTTTTATCGGAACAACTGCTGTCCAATGGCTTCACAAATTCAGGATTTGCTACCTTTAAAATATCTTCATTAAAAGTAATCAAATGATGCAAAATAGTGAGCTGTAGAAAATATAGAAACAGGAGTAGGCCATTCGGCCCTTCAAGCCTGTTCTGCCACCATTCAGTCAGGTCATGGTTGATCTGTACATCAACTCCATTCGCTCCTTATCACTTGATATCCTTACCTCAAAGAAAGCAAAATTGATGATGTGGTAATTGTAATATGTTCTATTTATCTATTACACAGTGTGTGAATGCTGGAGTGTTAAGAGGAGCAAGGAAGCAAAGATCGGGTGCTCTCAGTAGCCACCATGTTATTTGCCCTCCTGCCTCCCAGCCCATTGTTGTCGTGTTGATAAAATTCAGCCCATTGTATTTGTGAGTGACATTCATATTGGAACACGATCCTGTGCTCACACACATGCAGTTCAAATGGGAGCCTCTGCCTAGTGACCCAAAGCACTTGCTGATGTTATGCTCCTTATACCAGAGGCAGTGAGGCTAACTGTACTGTCACTATAGTAGCAGCTGCCACCTATGTCCTTCAGGACACAACTAGTTTGGTCAATAGTGGGACTACCAAGCCGCTGTTGGTGATGGACGTTGACACACCCCCAACCAAAATACATTATGTGCTCTTTCAACTCTCAGTGCTTCCTCCACATGAACCATGGAGAAATACTGATTACTATCTACCACCCTTCCTCAGATGATGAATAAGTGGGAGGTCTTCTTGCTGATGTTTAACCTGAAGCTATAAACTGCATGGGGTCCGAAGTCAATAAAACCAGCTCCCCACTCCCCCATCCACTGTATATCAATGTATCTTCATCTCTGGAGGTTCTGTCTTGCCTGTGGGACCAAACATATCCAGGGAAGCGATGGAGGAGTCCAGGACGTTGGCTAATGGGTTTGACTAAGTCAGGCTGTTTCTATCTAGTCGAAGACATCCACACCTTGTTCACAAGACTAGCAGTTTGCTCACTAGAATTCTGACACAACCTTTGAATGGGAAAATAGACTTTTCAAACCCTGAACATTGAGACTATCCAAGTCTTCATAAGACATTTGGAAATCTGTTCATAATTGATCATTGTTAATTATTTATTACAAATTGCTTGGAGTTCATCAGTAACAGGCTTTGCGTGAGCTTTAACCTCTTGTTGCCCTTTAGACACAGTCTTACTATTCATGCTGCAGCAAATAATCTTGATTTGTCTCTGCAATGTTCACTGGGGTCTACATGTCCTTTGCAAGAATAAAGTGTATCACTAATCCAATTGCCAGTACAAGCGGTCCTGAAAGGAAGGCTAGGCCACGACGGATGATCAGTTGTTTTGTGGACAAGATTTCTCCAACTGTGGTAACGCCAATGTCCAGAATGGAAGATCCATCTGTCACCCGGTCCTTGTCTATCTTTTGTTCCACTTGACAAACTTTGGGCATCAGAACCACTGCATTGTTTTCTGTGTCCTCCTCTGTAAAGGAAAGTCACATTGAAAAGCTGTAAGTACATATGGTACCTGTTGATAATTTTTTTTTATGGAGGGCTAGTGATCAGATCAATCTAATCCTCCATGACTACCAGCCATTAGGAATACCACATGATCTATATACAGGAGACAGGACTAGGTTGTCTGCCAATCAGAATAGATAGAGACATTTTTCTGCTGGTGGGGGAGGCTAGGACAAGGGGACATAACCTTAAAATCAGAGCCGGACCATTGAGTAGGGAAGTTAGGAAACACTTGTTCATGCAAGGGGTAATAGAAGTGAGTAACTCTCTCCCAAATAAAGCAGTTCAGAGAAGGTTTACTAGACTAATACCTGGAATAGGTGGGTTGACTTATGAGGAAAGGTTGGACAGGTTAGGCTTGTATCCGTTGGAGTTTAGAAGAGTAAGAGGTAATTTGATTGAAACATTTATGTCTCCGAGGGGTCTTGACAGGGTGGATGTGAAGAGGATGTTTCCCCTTGTGGGAGAATCTAGAACTAGGGGTCACAGTTTAAAAATAAGGGGTCGCCTATTTAAGACAAAGATGAGGAGACATTTTTTCACTGCGGGTCGTGAGTCTTTGGAAATCTCTTCCTCAAAAGGCGGTGGAAGCAGAGTCTTTGAATATTTTGAAGGCACAGGTAGATAGATTCTTGATAAGCAAGGGGGTAAAAGGTTATCGGCGGAATGTGGAGTTGTGGTTACAATCAGATCAGCCATGATCTTGTTGAATGGCGGAGCAGGCCCGAGGGGCCGAGTGGCCTACTCCTGCTCCTAATTGGTATGTCCGTATGTTCGCATTAAATGCTAACTCAATAATTTTAAATCAATAGATTTTTGCTGGATAAGGATATTAAGAAATATGGAGCCAAGGCAGATGGATGGATCTAGGATACAGATCATTCATGATCTCATTGAATGATAGAAGAGGCTCAAGGGGCCAAATGGCCTCCTCCTGTTCTGAAGTAATCCTCTTAGACAACGATAGTGTGCAGTGAAAGGAGACCTCCAGAAGAGAGAATATGGAGAAATACAAACCGTTGTTTGAAAAAGGAAAGAAATATTATTTAATGATCTGATCACTTAGTCCACAAGTGGGTTATTCCTGTGATTAGGTCACAATGGCATGTTTTCTATATTTCTTGGACATTAATCACTGTCAGGTTTTGAGTTTGTGCCATAAAGTGTTCAGACATTTGATCATTCTTAAAGCTCTGTATTTTGTTTAGTTGCTGTGTTAATGAATTAGATTGGTTTAAAAGCTTCCCCAAAAGTGTTTAGGTTTTAAAATTCTCTTCTTTGATTTCAAATCCCTCCATGGCCTCACCCCTCCCTATCTCTGCACCTCCCCCAGCCCTACAATCCTCCAAGATCTATGCACTCCTCCAATTCTGGCTTCTTATGTACCCCCAGTTTTCATCAGCCTACCGATGGCAGCTGTGCCTTCAGCTGGTGGGCCTCCCCCTTAGTGAATCTTTGTTCACTAACTTCCAATTATAAGGCAAAGAAACTAGCCAAACAGGTTTTCTTAGGTTTAAAGAAAAAATGTTGAACTTTATTAAACTTAAACTCTAATTCGGTTAATGACTATGGATATGCAACCTGCCCACGCTAGCACTCATATGCGATACTCACATGCAGATTGAGACAGAAAAGAGCAGAAGAAATAAAGTGGAAATGTTTGAGGCAATATCTGAAGATGGTTTATTGTTACTATTCTTCGAGCTCGCTGTAGAGTCCTTGATTGTAGGTAGGTCTTGCATTTCATTGGGGCCCAGTATTCTTCTTAAACCTTGTTCGATGTATGAGACGTTTCCCTCTTGTGGTTCATGTGTTCTCAGTGGGTTTGGAGTTCCGTGATAAAGAGAGGGAGAGCCAGACAGACAGGAGAGGTCTTTTCAGTCCAGGAGCATTCTGCAGTCTCTGACTTCAAACTCTTTGTACAATTCAGAAAAACCCAGGTTGCCAAGCAGGTTAGTCATGTGACTAGCTGGTCAGACCAAGTCTGTTTGTGGATTCTCTCGTCTTCGCCGACCCTCTTCTTACATACAATATCTGGTGCTCAAAGACCATTGTGGGTTAAATTGGAGCAACCCTTTTGTCCCTCCAAGCACTGTCTGTTCGTATGCAAATGTTTTCTAGCCATGGCTGATCTGTTTAACAAGTAATTTCCTCGCTCCAGCAACAGTTTAAAATCAATGTTCATATGACAAAATTAATATGCCTCATTCTTGGCAGGTGGGGGCCCAGCATGACAAAATACAAGTTGTTGTTCATGTTATTGATGTAAAGGTATAGCTGAAGGTTGGTACTTTGCACCAAATTTAATTAAAGACGAAGTCTCGGTACATCCGTTGCTGTAGGGAAATTCCAGTCTACTGCCAGCTATTCAATAAATGGAGCATCGCTGGCAGTGTGCAAGCATCTGATAGATGGTTCATAATTCATAAAAACCAAAGGTATCCAAATTTTGAATAAACAGGGAGTCGTTGATAACTTTCAAACATCTGAAAGTTCACAACTCATAAAACCTGACCATTTCCGAATGTTCATTAAATAGAGCATTGCTGGCATTACCTAATAGTCAACAAATCATAGAAGTCAGAGGTATCCAAATTTGATTGTTAATTGATTTATCTTAAATATAATTAAGGGTTTTGAATCCAGGAGTTGCTTCAGACTCCCACGTCCTATTTGTAGAAGTCAAATACCAGATTCAAAGAGGTAGAGTGGTGCAACATCATGCCATGGACACACTTATTAAATGTTAACAGATTTCCCATGCTGTTGCTCACTGGTAGGTCAAGTGATGCACTACTGTATCATGATGAGCATTACACCATGTAACACACCATGTATTATTCTGTTATAAAAGTGGAGCTGTTTTGAGCTGTTCTGCCCTTTTAAGGCCACAAAGTCTGTTGTAGATCCTGAGATCAACTAGAGGTTAATTCACTTTGGTGTGGGAATTTTGGAAATTGACAGGTACTTGTAAATTTCTGGCTCTAGATCAAGACAGTGGCACAGAGTAACTTTGAAGAGGGGATGGAATCTCAAACCTTCTGAGGCCAGACCATTCCCAAACACACTTAAGTAATTAGGAAACCTTTACGGTACCAATGTGCTAGTCTGAAGGTGGCAGAGACTGGTCTACCTTATGCTGGGCCAATGGGTCAGAATATTAATGAAGGTTTGCCTACATTTGCAATTAGTTATCCCTTGCTGAGAATAATATGGTTTGTGTATTATAGAGCTTTCTCATTGTGTAAACCGCAGAGTAAATTAATTAAATAGTGAATCACGATAACTCCCTATGCAAATGTGATTCATGCTGATGTTTCTCCGAGATTTACACCATTGGATAACATTACTGAACACGGATTGGAGATAAGGCTACAGCATTAATGTAAAGGTTCTCCTTCAAGCACGTTTCCCACTGGATCACAGGTGTGGCCAAAATTATCGACGCATTGCAGAGTTTTATTCTAGATGGAGCATTTCTATAAAAAATTGTTTATTAAAAAAAAGTTTCTCAGTGAATGTGAGTCACCATACAGCAAAAGAAAAACAAATAAAGCCAGGTCCTTGCTCATCAGACGTCATGTCAGGATTCATTCCTTCTCTGCAAATGCCAGCAGTGTTTTTAATGTAAACTGGGGGTTCGCTGCTATACCTCAGTGTGATGGTTCATGGTTATAATTTCCTGGTCAGGTAAATCAGAACAAAGTATTTCCAGTGATCGGTGAGTTGGTACAAATCCCTGATTCTAATTGTTCCACCACTGGTGACCCTACCTGCAGCTTCTTCGATCCTAAGCTTTGGAATTCCCTTCCTTAATTTTTCTATGTCTCTCTCTCTCTTCCTTTAAGACACTCTTTAAGACACCTATGTCTTTGACCAAGCTTTTGGTCACCTGTCCTAATTCTTCCCTAAGTGGCTTTGTGTCAAATATTGTTTGATAAATCTCTCCTGTGAATCACTTTGGAACATTTTAAAGCTGCTATGTACGAATACAAGTTTGTTGTTATACAGTTCTCAGTCTTGGTTGGGCCATATGAGGGAGGGTGAGGAAGTATAAAGGTCCTTGCAGGCAGTTGGCCAGATGGGGAAACACAGAGGTTTGCAGGTCAATCACCTTAAGGGCTCACTGAACCTACACTAGCAACTTGCATTTATATTGTGCCTTTAACATAAAACAAAATATACCACAGTGAGTCACAAAACTAGCCATTGATGACAGACTGATTGACAGATTTCTTGGAGATGGACATAGGGGATCAAAAAAATGCATATTGTTTATGATTAAAACTTTTACAGGACAGAAAGAGGCCATTTGACCCAAATCAGCTGTGCTGGCTTGTTTTGTCCCATTTCTCAAACCTTTCATTTCTTTGAATTTTCCAATTATTTTTGCACTTCCCATTCAAAAGTGGAATTCCATGTCCTAACAGTTCTCTATATACAAAACATTCTCCTAATCTCTTTCTTTTGGATGATAATCTTAAATGCATAGCCTCTTGTAACCGACTCACCAACCAGAGGAAACACTTTGTCCCAATTTACCTTTTCAAAACCCCTTGTCATTTTGAATACCTCTGCAGTGAAGAGCCTGAAATTACACTGCAGGATAACAAAAGGTGAGATGAAGTCAGGTGGAAGGAGGCTCGGGTACAACACTGCATCAACACTAGCATAGACTCGATGGACTGAATAGCCAGTTTCTGCGCTGTAATTTCTTTGTAATAATGCTCACTTGGTGAGTTTCTAATCTCCACTGTTTGAGTAGAGGTTTTATGCTGTTTCAAACAAATGAATTAACACAGTTTTTCAAAAACAGAACAGAGAGGAATTTCAGGTGGATGTGTTCGTTCATTAGTATCCTGTGGTGTAATTTCTGCATCTATATGGAAGGAAGACCAACTAGTGTTTTCACTAGTAGAATATTAAACCAAATTGAGAGCTGGCCTTAGCACTACGCAGGCCTACCTACGGGAGGCGCTGCTGGCCACTTCCCATACAGCTTGTGTGGCACGAGTCAACCAGATACATGTGTGATCATAACATCACTGAAGCAACACAACTGTCCCAAAATTGGTCAGTGAATATGCACGTAACGCCTTCCCTAATCACTCCTGAAATAACAAGCCTTAGCAAGCAAGGTGGGCCCTGTGTTGTGTGATTGCCTTTCAGAAAAATGTACCTTTAAGAGTAATGTATCTTGAAGATCTTAGCATGCTAATGAGCGGAGTGCTAGGATGCAGTCATGTGACTACATGCCAGTCTCACTCTGTAACTGTAACACTGAGAGGCAAGTCCTGTAAATGGTTAGCTCTGCACTGTATATACCTGTCAGCTGTTTAATAAACCTGTTTGACATCTTCAATCAACTGAACTCCATGCATCTCATTTAATGTTGCATAAGACAACAGAAAAAGCTTCTCATTACATGGTGGTAACTGTGGTGAGAAGACAAAATCCAAGATTGAAGACCACAGGAAAATAGCTTTAAAAACTACCAACAGCTAAAAGAGAGAAAGTTAAAAGAAACACTGTAAACAGTGTAAAGAGGAAAAAACACTCACTTCCAGCTGTAGAGGACAGAGCTGAATGACAGGCTGCAAATCAATCACTGTGATTGGGTGAATCAGTGTGCCGTTGGTACAGGTTGTTACACCCTGTGCTGGACTTATTTAAAGGGCCATTCAACAAGTTGCAGTTGAGGTGCTTTGGACTTACTTGTCTCAGGCAAAATTGGTGGAAGCACTGTGGTGAGTTGTTGGAGGAGTTTGGAGGCTTTTGTTGATCAGAGCAAGGCCGAAAATAAAATTAAAATAAAAGCAAAATACTGCAGATGCTGGAAATCTGAAATAAAAACAAAAATTGCTGGAAATACTCAGCAGGTCTGGCAGCATCTGTGGAGAGAGAAGTAGAGTTAACGTTTCAGGTCTGTGACCTTTCATCAGAACTAGCAAAGGTTAGAAATGTGATGGGTTTTCAGCAAGTGAAAGGGGCGGGGGGGAAGAAGAACAAAAGGGAAAGTGTGTGATAGGGCAGGGGAGATTAAATGACAGAAATTTCACGGAACAAAAGGCACAGGGAGTGCTAAAAGTTGCAGTAGAAGAAAAAGCATTAGTTCAGAGATTAAATAGCAGATTCTCCGACTTACTATGAGCAATTCCATGGGACATCTATTTGTATTTATAATACAAATAATATAGAGGGTATGATTGAGAAGACAGGCTAGGGTTGTTTTCTTTGGAACAGAGGAGGCTGAGGGGAGATTTGGGCTATATAAAATTATGAAGGGACTCAATAGAGTGGATATGAAGGACCTACTTCCCCTAGCAGAGAGGTCAACAACCAGGGAACATAGATTTAAAGTACAAAAGCAAAATACTGTGGATGCTAGAAATCTGAAACAAAGACAGAAAATCTGGCAGTACAGGTCGGGCAGCATCTGTAGCAAGAGAAGCAGAGTTAATGTTTCAGTTCGATTGACCTGAAATGTAAACTCTCTTTCTCTCTCCACAGATGCTGTCCGACCTGCTGAGTATTTCCAGCACTTTCTGTTTTTGGTTTTAAAGTAATTGATAGAAGGATTAGAGGGGAGTTGAGAAGAATGTTTTTCGCCCAGAGGATGTGGGGGTATGGAAGTTACTATCTGAAAGTGTAGTCGAGGCAGAAACCCCCATGGCATTTAAAAAAAAAAATACATGGACATGCATTTGAAGTGCCATAACCTGAAGGGCTCTGGCCCAAGGGCTGGGAAGTGGGATTAGGCTAGATAGCTCTTTCTCAGCAGACACAGATGCAATGGACTGAGTGGTTTCCTTCTGTGCTGTAACTCTTCTATATTTCTATCACATTAGTATTATTTCCTTCTTAAATTGTTTAAATAAAGTTATTGACCATTGATATGGAAATATTTGCAATTTTACAAGCTAGATTAATGTAAACTTGTCTCTAAACAATCTTAAGTAGTTATTTTGAGATTATTCAACTTTTTTCCCCACAAATAGAATTTTCTTGTCATTCCACCAGGAAAGGAGGAAAGCCTGTTTTCATTTTTTTTTTTAAAAATCATACCTGTATTATATACTGATACAAAGGCATGACAGGAAACAATGGTTCTATTTATTGAAACTGTGTGCTATGCTGAAAAATTAATCTATTATATATACAAACAGATGTCCCATGGAATTGCTCATAGTAAGTCAGAGAATCTGCTATTTGATCTCTGAACTAATGCTTTTTCTTTTACTGCGACTTTTAGCACTCCCTGTGCCTTTTGTTCCGTGACATTTCTGTCATTTAATCTCCCCTGGCCTGTGCCCTATCACACACTTTCCCTTTTGTTCTTCTTCCCCTCCTTTCACTTGCTGAAAACCCATCACATTTCTAACCTTTGCTAGTTCTGATGAAAGGTCACAGACCTGAAACATTAACTCTGTTTCTCTCTCCATAGATGCTGCCAGACCTGCAGAGTATTTCCAGCAGTTTTTTTTATTTCCGAGAATAACATTGTCTTACATAGATATGGGGGCAATAATTGCAGTGTCACTTGCTCTTCTGGGAGTATCAGTCCTACATTGAGTTGAGCCAGGGGCAGTGCATCGGCAGCTTCACTTCGCAAAGGAGACAGGGGTGGAGTTGCATCACCTCCTTTACAATGACCTGGAGACTCAAACCACGGTGAGATGGCCCTCCCAGTGACTGTGAGGATCACTGTCACCATTTGTTTCTATGCAATAAGATCTTTCCAGACGAGAACTGGCAACATCAGCAACATGTCACAATTCAAAGCATCTGGGATGTGACAGAAGTGCACTTCAGGAGAAGAGGGAACTGTATCCTGTTCTCCCTGAGCAGAGAAGGCCAAGATGAAAAAGCGCATCAGCTCACCAGGAAAACGGGCTTCCCGATAGTGAAGGGCGCCATCGGCTGCCCACACGTAGTCAACAGATCACACCAACGGAGTGCGATACCGCAAGGGCTTCCATTCAGTCAATGTGCAGTTGTACGACCACACCAAGAAATTAATCTCGGTGAATGCCCAATATCCTGGCAGCACCCATGATGCTTTCATCAATGGACAGTCAGCAATTCCCAACTTCTTTGGACCTCCAAGATAGACAGCAGGATAGTTGCTCAGTGACAAGGGCTATTCCCTCCATATATAGCTCATGACCCCCCTTCCACCATCCCACCACGAGGCTAGAGGGCCTTCAATATGTGTCCTGGAGCCACCCGCAAGTCATCCGGCTTCTAAAGCAGAGATTTCGCTAGGGGTGATCTCAGCAGTAGACACCTCGGGTCCTCCAAGTTTCTGATGATGTGCTAAGAGGCTGTTTCCCATGGCTGGAGAATCTAGAACTAGGAGCATGGTCTTAGGATAAAGAGTCACCCATTTAGGACTGCGATGAGGAAAACTTTCTTCACTCAGAGGGTTGTGAACCCTTGGAATTCTCTACCCCAGTGAGTTGCAGATTCTCAGTCATTGAATATATTCAAGACTGAGAGTAATAAATTCTTAAAATCTAAGGGAATAAATGGATATGGGGATCGGGCAGGAAAATGGAGTTGAGGTCTAAGATCAGCCTTGATCTTATTGAATAGTGGAGCGGGCTCAAGGGGTCTATTTCTTATGTTCTTATATTAAAAAATGGAAAAGTGCTCTATTTTCTCCAGTAAGATAATTCACACTAGTTGTACCAGTAAACAAAGTACAGCAATTATGAATAATGTGGGAGGGTGAATTCTGAACTTTAATTACATGATGACAGTAGGATAAGGCTATGCAGATGCAAACTAGTAAACAGTAGGTAAATACTTCTTCACATAAACAGTGGCCAATGTATGGATGAGGCCCTCGAAGAGTTATGGAAGCAAAACCCCTGGAATGTTTTAGAAAGGATTGGATGCTATAATAGATGAGAGAGGGGGAAGGAAGCTCTAGAATCCTTGAAGACGCAAGATGGGCTGAATGGTCTTCCTCATCAAAAGATGAATTACGTAGAAAGTCTAGAGAAGCTGTGATTGTTCACCTTGGAGCAGAGAAGGTTCAGGGGAGATTTAATAGAGGCATTCAAAATTATGAAGGGATTTGAGAGAGTAAATTAGGAGAAACTGTTTCCCTTGGCAGGAGGATCAATGACCAGAGGACACAGATTTAAGATAATTGGCAAAAGAACCAGAGGAGAGATGAGGAGAACGTTTTTACTCAGCGAGCTCTTATGGCCTGAAAGGACGTTGGAAACAGAATAAACAATAACTTTCAAAAGATAATTAGATTAATACTTGAAAAGGAAAAATTTGCAGGGCTATGGGGAGGAAAGTGGAGGGGAGTGGGACTAATTGGATAGCTCTTTCAAAGAGCTAGCACAGGCACAATGGGCTGAATGGCCTCTGATATGTATCATTCTATGATCTTGTAACCTATAATGAATAATTTAGTGGTAATGATTTCAAAATTCTTTAGCTGATGTTGAATAGGTAAGTAGTTTGGAATGTCTTGAAGCCTTTTCCTCTTATCTTGTAACTTTTTGATAACCAGTAGTTAGACTTTATTTTGCAGTGGTAATTCCAAAGTACATCTTAATCTTGATTAATATATAAGAGCTTTGCCTATGAAAATTATGCTTAGATCTAAAACTCAACAAACCAATAATTTTCCAAGCTTTGCAGCACAGTCTAGTTAATAACTAATTCTATAGTTCATTGTACACAAACTATATGACAGAAAACACCTCATAAAGTCATGTCTTGCCCAATAATGATTAGACTTCTGCATCTTGTTGCTTTCTCAGAAGGAAACAAGATATCAGGGAGGCCATTTGAACGAGCCTAACTCATCCATGAGCCTAGAGTCCCCCAACTGTTGCTCGAATAAATTCCAGGACTTTTTGCTTCAGTCACCCCAGCCATTCAAAGTGTGAAAAATCTCCCTGACTTCACTCCTAAATTTGCCTCTCATCTGATTAATATACACCTGCCTTGCATTAACTGTCATGGTCAAAGCTCAACTAGTCTTCCTGATTTATCTTTTCTGCACCATTTGCTTTGTTTTTCTCCTCTGAGGTAAACCCCACTTAGCTGCCTTCTCTGTAAAGAAGAAAAAACACTCACCTCCAGCTGTAGAGGACAGAGCTGAATGACAGGCTGCAAATCAATCACTGTGATTGGGTGAATCAGTGTGCCGTTGGTACAGGTTGTTACACCCTGTGCTGGAATTATTTAAAGGGCCATTCAACAAGTTGCAGTTGAGGTGCTTTGGACTTACTTGTGCTCAGGCAAAATTGGTGGAAGCACTGTGGTGAGTTGCTGGAGGAGTTTGGAGGCTTTTGCTGATCACAGCAAGGCAAAAAATAACATTAAAATAAAAGCAAAATACTGCAGATGCTGGAAATCTGAAATAAAAACAAAAAATCCTGGAAATACTCAGCAGGTCCGGCAGCATCTGTGGAGAGAGAAGTAGAGTTAACGTTTCAGGTCCGTGACCCTTCATCAGAACTGGCAAACGTTAGAAATGTGATGGGTTTTCAGCAAGTGAAAGGAGGGGAAGAAGAACAAAAGGGAAAGTGTGTGATAGAGCGAAGGTCAGGGGAGAATTCAGAGTAGATTTAAGTTAGAAACTTTAGGGGTCCTGTTGCCAAGCCTCATGAAACGTGTTGGTGAACTAATTGTATTCTGTAAAAAAAAAAGTGAGCATTTAATCATCAGACTGTGCTTGGATCTGGAATTCTATATCATGGAAATGAATGGGAAGTGTTTTCCTACATTGAATTATTATACTCTATAAATACAAGTCGTTGTTGTTGTTTGTAGGATTGCTTAGCTCTGCACATAGCATGCTGTCTCCACTGTTTAGAATGCATGTATTCCTGTGTCGTGGCTTTTTTTAAAATCATTCATGGGATGAGGGCGTCGCTGGCTAGGCCAGCATTTATTGCCCATCCTTAATTGCCCTTAGGAAGGTGGTGGTGAACTGCCTTCTTGAACCACTGCAGTCCATGTGGGGTAGGCTTCATCAGGTCAGTTCCCCATTTCCAGGTATGATTGGTGCTGCTCCTAGCATGCTGTTCTAATTTCCTCAATGAACCAGGGCAGGTCATCTGGCTTGTGGGTGATGGAGAAATGAGGGATACACTGAGCCATGAGTGTACCGATGGTGGCTTTTTACAATTCTGCTGCAGCTGATGGCCGAAAGCCTCATGGACGCCCATTTATGACCTGCTAGATCTGTTCTTAATTCATATTACTTAGTACATTGGTAGTGCCCTGATAGAAGTAAGTAAGTAAGTAAGTAAGATAGTAAGACTTGATAGAGGGTATCCTCAGTTTGGTCTAAATTGCCCCTAGTATAGGTAGGTGGTAGGGAAATGTAGGGACAGGTGGGGATGTGGTAGGAATATGGGATTAGTGTAGGATTAGTATAAATGGGTGGTTGATGGTCGGCACAGACTCGGTGGGCCGAAGGGCCTGTTTCAGTGCTGTATCTCTAAACTAAACTAAACTAAGGACTGTGTGGTGATCACTCCTACTGATACTGTCATGGACAGAAGTATCTGCAACAGTTAAATTGATGAAGATGAGCTCAACTATGTTATTTCCTTGTGTTGGTTCTCTCACCAACTGCTGCAGGCCCTGCCTGCTAGCTAGATCCTTCAGGACACAACTAGTTTGGTCAGTAGTGATACTACCAACCCACTCTTGGTGATGGACATTGAAGTCTCCCAAACAAAGTACATCCTGTGCCCTTTCTGCTCTCAATGCTTCCTCCTCGTGGTGTTCACCATGGAGCAACAATGATTCAACATCTTAGAAAGGATGGTAGGTGGTAATTTGCAAGAGGTTTCTTTGCTTAAGTTTGACCCAGTTGTGTACTATTTTATCTCATTCTGGAGGGGCTGTCATGCTGGTGGGATAAAACATACCCAGGGACTGTGATGGAGGAGTCTGGGATGTTGAATAATGGGTACGCCTAAGTCAGGCTGTTGCTAGCTGGTCGAAGACAAACACATCCTGATCAGAAAAGTGGCAGCTTGCTCATTGGACTGTAGCACATCTATTGAATGGGAAAATAGTCTTTTCAATCCCTAAATCTTAATACTATCCAACTGAAATGTCAACTGTTCATGAGATATTTGAAATACATAAGTTCATTACTGATCATTGTTAATAACTCATTATATATTTGGAAGTAGTTGTCCTTTGGGCACAGTCATTACATTCATGCTGCAGAAAATAATCTTGCTTTGTCTCTGCAACGTTCACTGGGGTCTACATGTCCTTTGCAAGAATAAGATGTATCACTAATCCAATTGCCAGAACAAGCGGTCCTGAAAGGAAGGCTAGGCCACGACGAATGATCAGTTGTTTTGTGGACAAGATTTCTCCAACCGTGGTAACTCCAGCATCCAGCATGGAAGACACTTCTGTAACACGGTCTTTGTCTATCTTTTGTTCCACTTGACAAACATTGGGCATCAGAACCACTGCAGTGTTTTCTGTGTTCTCCTCTGTGAAGGAATGTCACATTGACAAGTTGTAAGTACATGATGGTATCAGTTGATCCATTTTCTAGGCAGGGCTAGTGATCAGCCTAATGCTCTCCTCCATGACTATCAGCCATTGGCAATACCACATGATCTATATACAGGAGGTCTGTCCTGTCAAAAGCACGGTGACCAACTTAAGTTCCTGGACCTCCTAGTTTTGGATTGCTTCAATTCAGACGTTCTTTATTCACTGTCTGCAAAGGGTTGGCTGTGTAGTCTTCCCAACAAGTTTAAGAGGCCATTTCAACACAGCAACTAACAGTAGATTAACTTGCACACAGAAATATATTGCCTTTTTTCTTCCTTTTGGATTTCTACTTAACTGTTCAGAACTCCCCATGATCAAACTGAGAGTTGGGCCACTCTCACTAATGGCTGCTAGCCATTACCACAAAACCATGTGGTCACACAGCCAGAAAAATGACCAATGACTGGCAAAAGGAAATTTTGAAAAGAAATTGAACACTTGAACTAATTTGCAGGGTTATAGGGAAAAAGCTGAGGTGTGGGAATAAACTGGAAATCTCTTGCAAAGAGCTGGCACAGACATGAAGGGCTGAATGGCCTCCCTCTGTGCTGTAAGATTCCATGATTCTACGAGCCATTTATTACCTCCTGTGGGTTTCCCTAAGTTGATTAATTAAAAGGAAAGAATAATCTACGGGGAGGACCCAACCAACATATATACCATTCAAAACTTTTAATACATCTGATTGAGAAGTGTGAAAAACCCAAATTAAGCCCCTGTGGAAATTCAATCCCATTATGTCTTAGCTGCACTGGGGATTCCTTACATTAATTGCTCTTGTTTTAAATTGATAAGAAGAAATATAAAAATAAATAGTCACTGCAATGATATGGAGTCCTGACCATTATTGGGCTGGAATGTCCTGCAATGTCATAAATTCACAGAATCACAGAATTGTCACAGTGCAGAAGGAGGTCATTCGGCCCATCATGTCTGCACCGGTTCTCCGAATAATCAATTCACTTAGTGCCATTTCCCCACCTTTTCCCCATAACCCTGCACATTCTTCCTTTCCATATAACAGTCTATTTCTCCTTTGAATGCTTCAATTGAACCAGCCTCCAACACACTCTCAGGCAGCGCAGTCCAGACCTTAACCACTGGCTACGTGAAAAAGCTCTTCCTCTTATCACTTTTGCTTCTTTTACCCATTACTTTAAATCCGTGCCGTCTCGTTCTCAATCCTTTCACGAGTGGGAACAGTTTCTCTCTATCTACTCTGTCCAGACCCCTCATTATTTTGAATACTGCTATCAAATCACCTCTCAGCCTTCTTTTCTCCAAGGAAAACAGTCCCAACCTTTCCAATCTATCTTCATAACTGAAGTTTCTCATCCCTGGAACCATTCTCGTGAATCTTTTCTGTACTCTCTCCAATGCCTTCACATCCTTCCTAAAGTGCGGCGTCCAGAACTGGACGCAATGCTCCAGCTGAGGCTGAACTAGTGTCTTATACAAGTTCAGCATAAGCTACTTAGTCTTGTACTCTATGCCTCTATTAATAAAGTCCAGGATACTGTATGCTTTATTAACCGCTCTCTCGACATGTCCTGCCACCTTCGATGACCTATTCACATATACACCCAGCTCCCTCTGCTCCTGCACCCCCTTTAGAATTGTACCCCCTCTCCGCATTCTTCCTACCAAAATGAATCACTTCACATTTCTCTGCAGTAAACTTCATCTACCATCTGTCTGCCCATTCCACCAACTTGTCTATGTCCCTTTGAAGTTCTACATTTTCCTCCTCACAGTTCACAATGCTTCCAAGTTTCGTATCATCCACAAACTTTGAAATTGTGCCCCGTACACCAAGGTCTAGGTCATTAATATATATCTGGAAAAGCAAGGGTCCCAACACTGACCCCTGGGGAACTCCACGACAAGCCTTCCCTCAGCCCAAAAAACATCCATTAGCTACTACTCTTTGTTTCCTGTCACTCAGCTTATTTCATATCCATGTTGCTACTATCACTTTTATTCCAAGATCTATAACTTTGCTCACAAGTCTGTTGTGCGACACTGTATCAAATGCCTTTTGGAAGTCCATGTACACCACATCAACTGCATTGCCCTCATCAAACCTCTCAGTTACCTCTTCAAAAAACTCCACCAAGTTAGTTAAACTTTATTTTCCCTTAAGAAATCCATGCTGGCTTAGATTGTTGATAAGTTATATTGTTGCATGCCCCCAGTACTGAAGGGATGCCAAAATCTGCTGGGAAATTTATTAGGATATGCTGTAGAGAGCGTAACGGGAAATCAGAGCTGACCAATGGTTAATTCTGGGACAACGGCAGTAAAACAGAAACAGCCTTTCACATCTCTCTTATGTCTCTACTTTCAGTTTCTTGTGCACTAAATAACTGCTTCCATGTGTTAACAGATCTTTGATTTTCTAGTTGCCTTCACTGATCTGCAGCAGGGTGACTTTAAACTAGAGGCTGAATCAGGATGGGATGCTTAGTTATAGCAGATTTCCTGAGCATCTTTGACAATGGGGATTTCTTGAAGCACAATTAGCTTGACAGATGAACAAAGTTATTACTTTGAATAATTTAATGATAAAGTATCAAAGACATTTCTCACTCATCTCTCACTTGTTAATATTCTTTTTTACCTGGTGAGATATTCTGGATTTGACCACCAGAGGTGCTGTTTGAGGTGTCCAAATCATTCATCACACCTGCATTAACCTGAGCCTTTAAACAAAACACAAAATCCATCATGCAAGGTGAAGGAAGGGCACAACAGAGGTAGCACTTTCTGTACAAAGCACTCTCCAATCTATTGTTTTGAAAGTGCTTTAAATATAACATACCTTCTAATTGTTTAATTTAATTTAATACTAATTGCACATTTAGCCCACTCTGGAGACTTGACATTTCAAGTCTTGCTTCTTGAGATAGCCCAGTGACAGATTATGCTGAGTTCATATATGTCGGGAGGGAATTCCCTTGAATTTAATGCTAAATGGCAATTCAGACCAGTCTGAGGACCAGTATTACTGATGGTTGGGAACAGAGCGTGGAGAGAGGAGCCTCTCATCCCACCAGTCTGAGATGTGTTGTAAAGCAAGTGGCAGAGGTGACCAAGAGAACCAAAGGTTGGTTTGATTTTAGCAGAAATTAAGGTCAGATGCCTAAGTTACCATCTGGAGATATGACAGTGTCTCCAGATTTCCTGTGCAGTGTACCACAGAGTGATTTGCTCTATAATTTTCCACACTGTGAATTCCTAATCCCAGCTGTGTTGTTAGGGGGAAAGCAGCAGTGACGAGAGGCCCTGCACATTCCTATTACTGCTCCTGTGCCTGGCCAAGATGCCTATCCACAGATCCAGGCAGTAGGCAATCAAGAGGCCCGACCGCCTGCATCTCTTCCATTGCTTTGTTTGTGTCCAGCAGTCCCTGCATAGAGGGCGTGCTGTCCACCAGTACACTTGAGGATATCTACTAATGGTTCGGCGCCAGAGGGACTGGAGTGCGGCATCAATACCAGGGGTCAAATTTTAATTTAATTTCTAGAGTTTTCTTTATTTAAGATTTACAGTTTATTAGCTGTGTCCCTTTAAAAGGGGGCACTTGTAAACTTTCAAAATTGATGACACCAGTCATCAGGTTGGAAATTTTCATCTAAGAGTTTGCACTTTCCTATTGGGTGGCAAAGTAACCAAGAGACTCTCTTATCGACTCCCGGGTGGCCAAATGAAAAATGACATTGATAGATGTGTGCAGACGCACTGGCCGGAATTTTATGTTGAGTGGGAGGCCACGCCCACTGGCTGAAATGTTGGGGGGAAGCCTGCCTCTGCCAGGCCTAGGAAGCCACGCCGGGATTTTTCGCTCCCCAGGGCCTGAATTGGCCTAGGGCAGGACTTCCACCTACTTGGCAGGAAGTCCCGCTTAGTGGAGCTGCCAGCCAATCAGAGGGTCGGCAACTTTTAGTCCCAGCAGGGCCACTGGGAGCGTTGGCCACTGCTGGGACTATGCCCAGCCAACGGCAGGAAGAGGAAGGACCGCCCTGGAGAGCAGGTATGTTTTTGGGGCCTTGCTGGGGACAATCGGCCGGGCCCCAGCGAGGGAAGAGGGGTCGGTTAGGGAGAGGTGGGGAGTGCTGAGCCTCGGGCATGGTTGAGGCTTTGGTGGCAGCCCTCCGTGGGGCACAGAGTTCCTGATCAGGAGGGACCACCCCTCCAGCCCATAAGAAGGCCACCAGGTTTTACCTGGCAGTGTTCTTGAGGTCTTTGCCGCCCCCTTGCTGTGGGTAAAATACCAGCAGCAGTGGGAGGAGGCCCTTAAGTGGCAGTTAGTTGACCACGTAAGGGCCTTTATTGGCCTGGGACGAGCGAGCCGTTTCTCACCGCCACGGTCCAGTGTAAAACTGCAGAGGAGGCGGGAAGGCATCAAGAACGGCACCCCCCCACCTCCCACTCAATTCTTCGGCCCCTACCACCACCAACCCACTCATTGGAGGGCCGTAAAATCCCAGCCACTGACTGTTCATTCTGCTAGCTGGGTACAGTGCATAGTACGAGGGGACAAGGGGATGGGAAGACAACAAAAAGTTACAATGACATGGGTGTAATAAATAATCTCTATTATCTGCTCTTACCTGATTGGATGTTTTATTCCAGTTGATTCTATAGATCACTGTCAGAAAGAAAACTGATTGTAGAAAAACAGAAATGAACATTCCGGACCAGAGACCTGCAAAATAATAAAAGGTGCAGTGAGTATGGAGACAATGTTGTTGGGATTTCCATCCACTTCTATTCCTCCATGTGACCCTTTCACCTCTATCAGATGGCGGGGGTCAGCCTGCGTGAACATATCATCAGAACATAATAGGAGCAGGAGTAGGACATTTAGCCCCTCGAGCCTCCTCCTCCATTGAATAAGATCGTGGCTGATCTGATTGTAGCCTTAACTGCATTTTCCTGCCTGTCCCCCCATAACCCTTTATTCCCTTATAGATCAAAAATCTCTCTAACTCAGCCTTGAATATATCCAATGACCCAGCCTCCACTGCTCTCTTGTAGAAAATTCCAAAGATTAGTAACCCACTGAGAGAAGAAATTCCTCTTCATCTCCATCTTAAATGAAAGTCTCTTTATTCTGAAACTGTGCCCCCCGTTCTAGATTCCCCCATGAGGGGAAACATCCTCTCAGCATCTACCCTGTCAAGCCCCCTCAGAATCTTCTATGTTTCAAGATCATTTCTCACTCTTCTAAACTCCAATGAGTATAGGCCCAACCTGCTCAACCTTTCCTCATAAGACAACCCCTTCATCCCAGGAATCAGCTTAGTGAACCTTCTCTGAACTGCCTCCAATGCAAGTATATCCCTCCTTAAGTAAGAAGACCAAAACTGTATGCATTACTCTAGGTGTGGTCTTGCCCATGGCCTGTACAGTTGTAGTAAGACTCCCCTACTTTTATATTCCATCCCCCTGGCAATAAAGCCCAACATTCCATTTGCCTTCCTTATTACTTGGTCTGCCTAACATGCTAACTTTTTGTGATTCATGTACAAGGACACCCAGGTCCCTCTGTACTGCAGCATTCTGCAGTCTCTCTCCATTTGAATAATACTCTGCTTTTCTATTCTTCCCACCAAAGTGGGTAACCTCACATTTTCCCACATTATACTCCATTTGCCAAATTTTTGCCCACTCACTTAACCTATCTATATCCCTTTGCAGATTCTGTGTCCTCCTCACAAGTGCTTTCCTATCTATCTTTGTGTTATCAGAACATTTGCTACAATATACTCAGTCCCTTCATTCAAGTCATTAATATAGATTGTAAATAGTTGAAGTCCCAGCACTGATCCCTGTGGCACCCCACTAGTTACAGCTTGCCAACCTGAAAATGACCAATTCATCCCGACTGTTTCCTGTTTAGTTAGCCAATCTTCTACCTATGCTAATATATTAACCCCAATACCATGAGCTCTTTACTTGTGCAGTAACCTTTTATGTGGCACCTAATCAAGAACCATCAAGAAGTTCGCCCCCCTTAAATCTAAATCAGGGGACATAATCACTGACCAACGCAAGCAAATGGACCGCTGGGTTGAGCACTACCTATAACTGTACTCCAGGGAGAATGTTGTCACTGAGACTGCCCTCAATGCAGCCCAGCCTCTACCAGGCATGGATGAGCTGGACGGACAGCCAACAAAATCGGAACTCAGTGATGCCATTGATTCTCTAGCCAGCGGAAAAGCCCCTGGGAAAGACAGCATTACCCCTGAAATAATCAAGAGTGCCAAGCCTGCTATACTCTCAGCACTACATGAACTGCTTTGCCTGTGCTGGGACGAGGGAGCAGTACCTCAGGACATGCGCGATGCCAATATCATCACCCTCTATAAAAACAAAGGTGACCACGGTGACTGCAACAACTACCGTGGAATCTCCCTGCTCAGCATAGTGGGGAAAGTCTTTGCTCGAGTCGCTTTAAACAGGCTCCAGAAGCTGGCCGAGCGCGTCTACCCTGAGGCACAGTGTGGCTTTCGTGCAGAGAGATCAGACTATTGACATGCTGTTCTCCCTTCGTCAGATACAGGAGAAATGCCGCGAACAACAGATGCCCCTCTACATTGCTTTCATTGATCTCACCAAAGCCTTTGACCTCGTCAGCAGACGTGGTCTCTTCAGACTACTAGAAAAGATTGGATGTCCACCAAAGCTACTAAGTATCATCACCTCATTCCATGACAATATGAAAGGCACAATTCAACATAACGGCACCTCATCAGACCCCTTTCCTATCCTGAGTGGCGTGAAACAGGGCTGTGTTCTCACACCCACACTTTTTGGGATTTTTTTCTCCCTGCTGCTCTCACATGCGTTCAAGTCTTCAGAAGAAGGAATTTTCCTCCACACAAGATCAGGGGGCAGGTTGTTCAACCTTGCCCTTCTAAGAGCGAAGTCCAAAGTACGGAAAGTCCTCATCAGGGAACTCCTCTTTGCTGACGATGCTGCATTAACATCTCACACTGAAGAGTGTCTGCAGAGTCTCATCGACAGGTTTGCGGCTGCCTGCAACGAATTTGGCCTAACCATCAGCCTCAAGAAAACGAACATCATGGGACAGGACGTCAGAAATGCTCCATCCATCAATATTGGCGACCAAGCTCTGGAAGTGGTTCAAGAGTTCACCTACCTAGGCTCAACTATCACCAGTAACCTGTCTCTAGATGCAGAAATCAACAAGCGCATGGGAAAGGCTTCCACTGCTATGTCCAGACTGGCCAAGAGAGTGTGGGAAAATGGCGCACTGACACGGAACACAAAGGTCCGAGTGTATCAAGCCTGTGTCCTCAGTACCTTGCTCTATGGCAGCGAGGCCTGGACAACGTATGTCAGCCAAGAGCGATGTCTCAATTCATTCCATCTTCGCTGCCTCCGGAGAATACTTGACATCAGGTGGCAGGACCGTATCTCCAACACAGAAGTCCTCGTGGCGGCCAACATCCCCAGCTTATACACACTACTGAGTCAGCGGCGCTTGAGATGGCTTGGCCATGTGAGCTGCATGGAAGATGGCAGGATCCCCAAAGACACATTGTACAGCGAGCTCGCCACTGGTATCAGACGCACCGGCCGTCCATGGCTCTGCTTTAAAGACGTCTGCAAATGTGACATGAAGTCCTGTGACATTGATCACAAGTCGTGGGAGTCAGTTGCCAGCGTTCGCCAGAGCTGGCGGGCAGCCATAAAGGCGGGGCTAAAGAGTGGCGAGTCGAAGAGACTTAGCAGTTGGCAGGAAAAAAGACAGAGGCGCAAGGGGAGATCCAACTGTGTAACAGTCCCGACAAACAAATTTTTCTGCAGCACCTGTGGAAGAGCCTGCCACTCTAGAATTGGCCTTTATAGCCACTCCAGGCGCTGCTCCACACACCACTGACCACCTCCAGGCGCTTACCCATTGTCTCTCGAGATAAAGAGGCCAAAGATGAAATCTAATGCCTTTTGGAAATCCGAATACACTATATCTATTGGTTCCCTTTATCCACCCTGCTTGTTACATCCTCAAAGAACTCTAATAAATTTGTCAAACAGGATTTTCCTTTCACAAAACCATGTTGACTGCCTGATTGTATTATGATTTTCTAAATGTCCTGCTACAACTTCCTTAATAACGGATTCCAGCATTTTCCCAATGACAGATGTTAGGCTAACTGACCTATAACTGGATCTCTAAACTAAACTAAACTAAACTATAGTTTCCTGTTTTCTGTCTCCCTCCTTTCTGGAATAGGGTTGTTGCATTTGCAGTTTCCCAATCTGCTGGGGCCTTTCCAGAATCTAGGGAATTCTGGAAGATTACAACCAACGCATCCACTATCTCTGCAGCCACTTCTTCTAAAACCTAGTGATGCGGGGCGTCAGATCCAGGGGACTTGTCAGCCCTTAGTGCCATTAGTTTTCCTAGTAGTTTTTCTCTAGTGATAGTGATTGTTTTAAGTTCCTCCCTTCCTTTTGCCCCTTGCTTTTCTACTATTCTTGGGATATGTTTTGTGTCTTCTTCCGTGAACACATACAAAATACTTGTTCAAAGTCTCTGCCGCTTCATTGTTTCCCATTATTAATTCCCCAGTCTCATCCTCTAATGACTAACTTTAGCGACTCTCTTCCTTTTTATATGCTTGTAGAAGTTCTTACTGTCTGTTTTTATATTTCTTGTTAGTATAATTTCATGTACTAATTTCTCCCTCTTTATAATTTTTTAGTCATCTTTTGCTGGTTTCTAAACTTTTTCCAACCTTCAGGCCTACCACTATTGTTCACAGCATTGCATGTCTTTTCTTTCAATTTGTAACTATCCTTCATTAGCCACGGATGGTGCATCCTTCTTATATCGTCTTTCTTTCTCAAAGTTATATATCTTTATCGAGAGTTATGAAATATCTCCTTAAATGTCTGATAGAGAGCAGTTGGAGGGTGATAATTGCTGGTATTAAGCAAAAGGAAAAATATATTTAAATTCCTACCAAATACACCAAGTTTTGCAGCAAACATCAATGCGATTCCAATGGGTAACCCAAATAGGTAGTACCCAACTAGGTTACCAATAGCTCCTAGTTTTTGCTTCCCAGTTCCTCTTATCACTCCACTACATACACCCTGCAAAATAGACAAACAATATATTAGCATGATTACACAATAAGTTGCTGTGGTTTCTCCAGGAAGGAAACTAAACCTAGTGACTTAACGTCCTCAAATAATTCATAACCAATAGATTACATTTTGAACACAATCACTGATGTTATGTAGGGAATAGCTCATGTAGTCAACTCGCTTTCTTGTATTGTTGACATTAAAGGTCATTCGGGTGAGATGAAGAAGGGTGGGAGGAGGCTCGAGTGCAGCATAAACACAGGTACAGACCAGTTTGGGCTGAATGGCCTGTTTCTATGCTGTAAAATTCTATGTCCGATTGGATTACACCTGTAACAAAATGGGAAATTCAAGTATGACATTATGAAGTGTGACACATAGAATATGACAGACGTGTGCTGTAAGACTTTATTGACATGATATAATAAATTTAAAATAAAGGAGTTAGCATTTAAAAATAGTGAACAACAGAAATGTCGCGTGTACTTATATCACAGATACTGAAATACTCACCGCCATGGCGTCAAACAAATGGAACGCAGCACAGAGTGGCATAACGTCAGTAACTAAATGAACAATTTCTCTGGAAAATGAAGAGAGGGATATCAGAGAGCTTTCAGATGATTCTGAATTCATTTTGTAAATGTGTAATGATGAGTTTTGATGTTTGTAGAATTTAGATTTACTAACTTGTCATTGGTAAAGATATAAGCCACCACATTCCTTATTGCTCCAATTATCACTGCATTTACTAATGAGATGCACACTGTGGAAATAAGTGTAAAGCGTGAAGGATTCACAGAAAATAATCTATTTGAAGTTCCAGAGAACCTTTTTGAAGAAAATTGCAATTCAGTTTCTTTCTACCCTCCCCTTTTCCAACACATGACCTCCCCACCCCCGCCCCCCTCTGCTTTACTGGCTGTTGACTCTCTGTCTGGGTGCAGTTTGATGGACCCCATCCCCTCCTCACTCCCTCCTGTAACTTGCTCCAGGGAACTTCTTCCTGATTAAGTCTAGACAGTGAATGTCCACCTATTTGATGGTGGTGGAGGCATCGCCATTGGTTCTGGTCCCGTCTTCACTCATTGTCCACACCCACGCTCTGGACAACCATCAGGAGCAGGAACCATGAACGATTTTCCCCTCCTTAATCCAGATTGTTGAAGCTAATCGCAGAGCTCTAACTGGCATCCCAGCTGAGATCAGTAAACACAACACAGACCAGGCAACAAACATGGGGTCTTCCTATGGATAGAATATAAAATAGAAACTGAAAATGCTGGAAACACTCAGCAGACCAGGCAGCCTCTGTGGAGAAAGAAACAGTTAACATTTCAGGTCATTGACCTATTGACAGGACTAGCAAAAATGAGAGAGGTTAAAGGTTTTAAAGCAGGTGCAGAAACAAGGAAAGGGGGAGAGGAGGATAGAATGAAAGGAAAGGTCTGTGATAGGGTGGCTGGCAGGGGTGATTAAATTTCAAAAGTGTTGATAGTGCTAGGCAAAAAGGGGGTGGTAATAAGACAAGTAAAGAAGCAAAAGATTGCTCCAGAGGATCTGTAAATAGGAACAGCAGAACCATTACCAGCACCTGCTGTCTGAAAAAAATGGGAGCAGTGGTTATGATCTGAAATTGTTGAACTCAATGTTGACTCATGAAGACAACAAGATCTTGTGCTGTACATATGGGGAATGGCCCCAATCTGTTCTGAATTAGCTGATCTGAGCTAGGTAGTGGGGAATGGGTGGGCGAAGGTGGAGGAATGGTGGTAGACGTTATACAATTGGCCTCAGTGCCCCTGAATGGGAGAGGTGGAAAATTATCCAGGGTTTTGTCTCCTGATTGCTATACAGTGATCTTGGTCCAGACATCTTTGGCTGTTCCATCAATAGACTTCCCTCCATCACAAGGTCCGAAGTGTAATGGTTTGCTGATGATTTTTGCAGTATGTAACTCCATTTACAACACCTCCAATAATGAAGCAGCCTACAGAAGGATCTGGATAACATCCCGACTTTGGCTGGTAACAGGCTGGTAACATTTGTACCACATAAGTGCCAGTTTAATCACCATCTCAAACAAGAGAAAGTCCAACCATCTCCCCTTGACTGTCAACATCACCATCATTGCTGAATGTCCCATCACCAACCTGCTGGGGAGATACCATTGTCCAGAAACTTAACTTGACCAGCCATATCACCTTATTAGCTACAAGAACAGGAAAGGGTCTGGCAGTTTGATCACCCAAAGCTCCAACCACAAAGCTCAAGTCTGGGACGTGATAGATTACTCACCTTTCACCTGGTTTAGCCGCAACAACCATCCAATGCTTTATTACATACGAACATATGAATTAGGAGCAGGAGTAGGCCACTCAACCCCTTGAGCCTGCTCCACCATTCAATAAGTTCATGGCTGAATTGATTATTCCACATTTCCACCTACCCCCAATAACCTTCCACCCCCTTGCTTATCAAGAATCTATCTACCTCTGCCTTAAAAATATTCAAAGACTCTGCTTCCACCGCCTTTTGAGGAAGAGAATTCGAAAGACTCACGACCCTCTGAGAGAAAAAATTTTCTCCTCATCTCTGTCTTAAATGGGCAACCCCTTATTTTTAAACAGTGACCCCTAGTTCGAGATTCTCCCACAAGGGGAAACATCCTTTCCACATCCACCCTGTCAAGCACCCTCCGGATCTTATATGTTTCAATCAAGTCGCCTCTTACTCTTCCAGATTCCAGCGGATACAAGCCTAGCCTGTCCAATCTTTTCTCATAAAACAACCCACCCTTTCCAGGTTTTAGTCTAGTAAACTTTCTCTGTACGGCCCCCAACACATTTACAACCTTCCTTAAATAAGGAGACCAGTATTGTACACACTACTCAGCAATGCCCTGTCTAGCTGAAGCATAACCTCCCTACTTTTGTATTCAATTCCCCTCACGATAAACGATAACATTCTATCAGCTTTCCTAATTACGTGCTGTACCTGCCTGCTAACCTTTTGTGATTCAAGCACTAGAACACCCAGATCCCTCTGCATGTCAGATCTCTGTAATCTCTCACCTATTGCTTTCCTGCCATTGGACTCAATCTCCACCCACTTCATCACTGGCATATTGTGGCTGTAATATGTATTGTCAGAAAAGTACTTCTGTTTTTAGTTAAATATTTTTGAGGATTCATATTTAGATTGTAGAAATGGATTCATTTTTGGGAAGGTTGAAGATTTCATAGATGTTGGAAGTTGCTTTTGTTGAAAAGACTCCATGGACATGTTTTTACAAGGGTCACTGAGAGGTCTTGTTTTGAAAACAAACCTTTCCTGGAAGTCTTAAGCTCAATAAACAACAGAAACCTTGGTGACCTGGAGAAGATGTTTACAGAGAAGTGCTATATCAAGATTTATAAGCGTCAGGAGGTTCTGATTAACTGTTTGTTGTTTCGCTTCTGAGATATTGTTTTGCTTCCGTTGGGGCGTGGACTGTTTTTGAAAGCAGTTAAAGATCAGTCTGCCAAGGAAAAACATGCAACTCATCTCTTTCCTCTTGTCGCTGAGAAACCCTGTGTATTCAGCATGATAACCGAAACCCTTGATGCCACATTTTCCCTGAGAAACTGGGAAAAAACTGCCAGATTAATGCTCAATGCTGCCTGAAAAGAACTGTTCCAGAAAAGATCCCAGTGACCCATTTACATGTACTAGGACACCAGATCAAAAGGGACAACTGACATCGTTCCATATCTTCTCTTTTTTTCTTCAAGAATTAGCAAATATTTGGCCAAAGTATTTTTTTTGTAAAAGAGCTCTGCAGAGAGAGTTTCTTTATTTTTTCAGTGTGGCTGTGAGTTTGTGCAGGGGGATTTAAGAAAAGGAACTTTCATATTTCAATCTGTGTGTAATGCTTTGCTTCATTACTAGATAAGTCTTGTTTTTATAATAAACTGATAATTTAGTTGTTTCTTAAGGAAACCTGGTTGGTGTTTTTTATTCTGGGATAAAGAGTAGAGTATATGATTGACTGTATCGGTAACTGGGTAAACATTTAAATATATGTTGTGACCAGTGGAACAATGGAACAAGAAAAGACAGTGCACTCCTCCAACCTCAGTCGTATAGTATGATCCACAGGCTGCATCTCCATCTCCTGTGACTACTGACACAGAGAAAGAGAAGAGTGGCAATGAAGTAGAAACACCATTACCACCAAATGGCCATCCAACTCTCACACCATGCCGCCTTCAACATATATCTTCATTCCTTCATTGTCACTGGGTCAGAATCCTGGAATTGCTTGCTTAACACCATTGGGGAAGCACCATCACTATCAGGGCAGTGGTGGATCTAGAAGGAGAACGACCACCAACGTACCCTTAATTGTTTTCTTTTTGTGGACAGTCAATTTGTGTAAATGTATGGCGGAGAACATCTGATAACTTAAAGGGGCTAACTCTTGCGCAGGAACTTTCAGATTGCTGTGCGGCCGCACAGCTTAGAGGGAACATTGCCCACCATCTTCTCTCGGCAACGAGGAATAGGCAATAAATGCAGCATTGCTGGCATTGCCACATCACAAAAACAGATAGAAATGTTATTAAAACCCTAGTGGAAATGTCTTGTGTTTCGACATCAGGCGAGGACAGAATCAGGCTCAGCTGTGATAACTCTTGCAGTCAAATAGCCTGTCAACTGTCCAGCTCATACACAAAAAATGACAAATAGGGAAGGTCACAGCAAATACTGGCACCCAGAGAGGGGTATCCCAATGAGGAGCCAAAATCCTTCAGGAGGGTTTAAAAGGGGAGAACTTTGGAGACATAGTGAGGGTTACATTGTTTGAATAACAACAGTTTCTGTCAATGAGTTTAAACTATTGGACTCACCAATGCAGTATATAGCAACTTTAGCAGAGTTTGCAGCCTGCTCTGGATTTCTGGCACCTAGTGCATTACCCACATGAACAGTTGCTGCCATGCCATATCCGAAAGCAATCTGCAGCAGAAAGAAAATAAACGTGTACGTTATTCTCTATTTGTTCCCTGAATTTAATCTGTTGTTGAAAGCAACTGCTCCATCAATATACATGTGGATGGATATATCACCAAACAGACCAGGAAGGTCAGAGGTTCAGTCCCTCCTTTGTGATGAGTTACCTGATCTCAGTTGGGAAGCAGTTAGCATTACAGTTAGCCTCATTAACTGCCACCCCAACCCTGACCCCTTCCTCACTCTCGTGCTTCTGGACGGAATAAAATCAGAGTTTTTATTTTTAATTTCTATCTGTTAACCCTACTACAATGTGTCTAAAGCATGGATGCTGAATGAGTGGAGGATCTGTGTTGGCTGTGATTCCCTCCTTTGCATCTTTCCCTCCCATCTTCAAATTGTCTTCTGACACTCAATATAATCCCTTCAACAGCCACAACCCTAACTCTCTTTGCATCTCCTTCAGCCCTACAGCCCACCGAGGTCTCTGCATGCCTCTAATTCTTGCCTCTTGTGCATCCCTCATTTGCATTGCTCCACCATTGGCAGCCATGCCTTCAGCTACCTAGGCGCTAAGCTCTGAAATTCCCTCTCCACCTCTCTATCTTTCTCTTCTTTCAAGATGCTGCTTAAAATCTACCTCTTTGACCAAGCTTTTGATCACACTACTCCTTGTCAAGTTTTGTTTGATAACAGCAATAATCCCACAGCAATGCCAATGGCACTATGTAAATGCATTATTGGCATTGTTGTTGATGAAGGACCCCTTCAGTGAGTTACTAGAAAGCTTCTGACAAAATTTGGAACAAATCCCAATGCACATGAGCACCTGGATGACTTAATGGAAAAGTCCTCCACATGTCACAAATAATCCATATGTGTGCCATGTTTTACCAACACCGTCAAATCAGCAGTTCTACTTCTGTGATACAGCCTATCTGCACATTAGAAGACAGAGAGGAAAACCAGCTTGATAAAATAATATTGAAGTTTGCTGATCTTACCAAGTTAAGATGCATGGCAAACCGAGGATGGATACAGGGATTGCAGGCAAATATAAGCTGGTTAGTAGAGTGGGCAGATAGGTGGCAAATGCAGTTTAATGTTGAGAAATATGGTCATAGTACATTTTGGAAAAACATGAGTGAAAGGAAGTATAAGCTATATGGTCAGATTGTTTGTATCATGTTTGAAATGATGGAGTACAGGCAGAAAAGGCAATTATAAGACAAATGAAGTTCTTAGTTTATGTAACAGCCAGGGACTGATGTTTATTTCTGCAAGATATTGGTTAGGTCACAATTGAAAAATTGCATGCAGTCTAAACACATCATACTACAGCCACAAAAAGAGCATTGTAAAGGTTCACGAGTATGATACTAGGAATGAGAAGCTATAGCTACAAACAACAGCTTGAAAAACTGAGGCATGTTAGAACTGCACTTGTACAGAAACCAGCCTTACCAGGTACGCTGCTGTTAAAGTTTGATAAATAATGGCCTGGGCACCAAGTTGAACTTCATTAATTAATCCTTTGAAAGGGAAGGGAACAAACAGTAAGTTAAACTTGATTGAAGTTAACTAATATTAAGAGAGAAAATATATTATGTAGAATTAATCTTTCAGCATCAGAACCTCTTGCATTTTTATTTCGGGGGGGTGGGTGTCAACCTCTAATTACCCTCCCCTCCTTGTTCCCCATCCCCCGGGGACCTGTATCTGAGAAGGTGAGGAGGTGACAGGGCTCCAGGGATCTGCCAATGTCGCTCAGACGTTGCTGCCAGGATACAATAAGTATGGTCTGATAATGGCTTCTGTAGGTACTGGACCTATCTGAGGTGCTGGAACCAGGCCACAGGTGAGTCAGGGCAGCAGGGGTTTCACGAGTTGGGGGTCGTGGGAGAGGGGGTTGCAGGGGTTCAGCAGCAAGGATGGGGGGGGGTGGTGGCTATCAGCGGGCTCCCCACTTCTCAATGCTGGGTCGCTTGATCATGCACTGTGCCTTTTAATGTGGGGTCCCCCAAACCCGACTCCCACCCCCACACCCACCCCCACGCATGTTTTCTTGCCGTGCTCTTCATGAAGTGACAGGCCTGCCCTCCACTGGGCTAATACTAGCAGCAGTGGGATGAGGCCGTTAATTGAGCATTAATTTCCCACTTAAGGGCCTCAATTGGCAGCAGGGCGGGAAAGCATTGGCGGCAGGGCGGGAATGCTTTCCACGGGCCTTCCCACCCTGCACTTAATTTGGGTGGAGACAGGAAGTTGGCAAGGATCCGCCCCGCCACCCTCCTGTCCAAATAAATGCTCTCCCCACCTCCAAACCCAATGCGGGGAAGAGTATAAAATTCCCCGTGTTGTAAACCCCAGTGCCAAGAGAGGGAAGAGTGCCCTTGCTTGTCTCCTTTGAATGTATCTATTGACTCTACATTTTGTAGACTGCATCCTGTCTCCATTTCGCCCAGTTAGCAATAGTGGAAGGTGTGTTTTTCTAGTTTAGCTAGTGTCCTAGTTTATTTACCTATGAGAAAAGTTCCGATTTGATACGCCCAATGTTCAAAACATATCATAATCATGCTAGGAATTGCCAGCCATGAAAAGTGGTCCCACTCCTGCAGGCAGTCAATCGACCATCCTACACAAATAAAAATGGAGTTACTAACACAGAATAGAAAGTATCTGAGAAGCACATAAGGAGAAAGGGAAATAGGGCAGATAGAAAAACTTTAATATCATCCAGCTCACCTCAGCTTTCACATTGGCCCTGGGTTTCTCTCTGGGGTATATTTTGCCATGAAATTTGTCAGTGTTAAGGGCGATTCTGCAATCTGTGGGAAACTGCACTCATTACAGGAAGCGCATTGTGAGAAATCGTGGCAGTGCTGGATGGCACCAGTAATGCGAGGGAACATTTGCTTCTGATCTCCTCAGTGGTCAGTAACGTCTGGACTCTCACAGAAACCATGGCCATTTGTGCAAGAGAACTGATAGTACTGGTGGGAATGTTGCACAGCATGAACCAAGACAGGAAGGAGGAGCAGAAGGAAAAGTAGGAAACAAATCAATAAATAAGAACCTTCAAAGCAAGCGAGTATTGTACACAGATAGGGGATTGAATGAGACTCCCATGAAACGTCCTGTCCAATTTTTCTCTCCTTGCATTTCATTGGAAAGGGGAATTGAGGAGGTGTATACTGGGTGAGTAATTGAATTTCACTCATTTCACATCATTGCCCAAAGTGTAAGTTATCCCCTGGGCCCTACCTGTCCAGGTCTTAACGTACAACCTTTTCCATCGAATGTATACAAACAGAAGAATAACTTGACAGTACTGAGAGACAACATTGGCAGCAGCCGAGCCTCTGAAAAACAAGTTAGCATATTAAAAGTAGCTTCAAATGAAGCCTGGTTCTGTGGAAGTTTTATTTATCAGATATTATAAAATGTTTTTAAAGTTCTTTGCTACTTACGACACTCCCAATGTCAGCACATGGAGTAAGAGATAATTGATCACAGCATTGAAGATGTTGGCTATGAAACTAGTGAACATCTGAGGCATGATGATTCCCTGAGGTGGGAACAAAACAATAAAGTCAGTCCTCGGAATTGCCCTTCAATAAACCAACAGGGTGTGTGACACGGTGCCACGATAGCAGGAAGATAGGGTGCAACTGCTCTCCCAATGTCCGTGTTTGGGGTACAATGAGCCCTGATCTAACATGATCCCTTTTCCCTCACTTGAATCAGGCTCATTGCTGGAACTTGCCATTTGCTGTTAGATCAAGAAATTCAAATTCCCTGTGCTCCAGGGAGCTTCTCCATCTATCATTGCTATCTGATAAGTGTCCCATTCAACCATTCCCCCTGATGCTGCTATTCCACACTCTCTGAGTTGGATTCAACAATGGAATAATCTACAAATAAGGGAAAGTAAGGGTTCCTCCTTGGATAGCTCGCTCCCTAATGCCCGTGTGTCTGTGTGCACACATGCAATGATATTACCAATTGTGAGTACATCTGGGGAGTGATATACAGTCATTGAAAACAAAACGACTGCGGTAATTTTCGCATTCAGTCTGGGTGATAATCTGGCAAAACAGAATGCCTGCCCATTGTGGAAGCCACCCAATTTTATCCTTTTGATTTCATTGGCATGAAAATTGGACGGGTTCTACATTGGACGATTGGCTCCACTGGATTACTGTCCAGGCAGTGAATATGGAAATGACCCTCACTCAGTCCCTTTGGGCTGAGAAACTAGTTTCATTTATTCAGCCACAAGGAGTAGTTGAGGTGAACAGCATAGACATATTAAAGGGGAGGGAGAAAGGAATCGAAGGGTATGTTGAAGGGGTTTGATGAAGAACAGTGGGAGGAGGCTCGTGTGGAGAATGGACACCAGTGTGAATCTAGAGGGCTGAATGGTCTATTTCTGTGCTGTAAATATTTTGTAATATGATATGAGTGTAGCTACTTTTTCCAAATTAGCTCCTGAAATATTTTGCGCAATCTGCCCGATTGCAGTTAACCATCAAAATAAGGGAAATAAAACCAAAGACTCCCAAATGTATCTTACTGCAATAATTATTAAAGTAATTTCATGCACACTTCAAAATTCAGTGACTTTACCTGATTCTGAAGGTATCTGATCTCTAAGTTATGAAGAAATACTGCCTATGAAAGAATATTGAAAATAATTAGCAACAATTTGGATCTAGGTGTCCTTGTATGCAAATCATAGAAAGCTAACATGCAGCTACAGCAAGCAATTAGGAAAGCAAATCATAAGTTGTCCTTTATTACAAAGGGATTGGAGTATAAGAGTCAAGATAGCTTACTGCAATTATACAGGGCCTTGGTGAGACCACATTTGGAGTACTATGTATAGCTTAAGTCTCCTCATCCAAGGAAAGATATACCTGTCTTAGAGGGAGTGCAACAAAGGATCACTGGATTGATTCCTGGGAGGAGGGAATTTCCCGATCAGGAGAGATTGAGTAAACTAGGCCTATATTCCCGGAGTTTAGAAGAATGAGTAGTGATCTCATTGAAACATGTGAATTTCTGAAGTGGCTTAACAGGATAGATGCTGATAGGTTGTTTCTCCTGGCTGGCTGGTGTGTCTAAAGTTAGAGGCCTCAGACTCAGAATAAGGGGTTAGACATTTAGGATTGAGATGAGGAGACATTTCTTCAGTCAAAGGGTTGTGAACTTTGGAATTCTCTACCAGAGAGAGCTGTGGATGCTCAGTCATTGAGTGTATTCAAGTCAGAGATCAATAGATTTTTGGATACTAAGGGAATCAAGGGATCTGGGAATAATGTGGGAAAATGTAGCTGAGGTATAAGATCAGGCATGATCTTATTGAATGGCAAAGCAGGTTCAAGAGGCCAAATTGACAACTCCTGCTCCTATTTCATATATTAAGCTCACATATGAAGAACATGTTAATTGCATGACAATTCTGTATAATTAATTAATTATATGCAGATGGAAGGCATTAAATGGGTTTCACTTGAGCTCATATTTATTGAAACTGTGGTGTGGTTGAGTTAGGAGGTCTATGGTTGTAATGTTTCACTCTGTAAATAAATGTTAGACTGAGTAAAGATTGGCTCCAGTGCTATCCTTCACCAACTGGCTTTTTTTTTAGAGATACAGCACTGAAACAGGCCCTTCGGCCCACCGAGTCTGTGCCGACCAACAACCACCCATTTATACTAGTCCTACATTAATCCCATATTCTCTACCACATCCCCACCATTCTCCTACCACCACTAGGGGCAATTTACAATGGCCAATTTACCTATCAACCTGCAAGTCTTTGGCTGTGGGAGGAAACCGGAGCACCCGGCGGAAACCCACGCGGTCACAGGGAGAACTTGCAAACTCCACACAGGCAGTACCCAGAACTGAACCCGGGTCGCTGGAGCTGTGAGGCTGCGGTGCTAACCACTGCTATATTCTGGAATATAACAGAACAGTGACTTTGGTGAGGTACTGGAGCTCTGATTGTACGTATCTTTGTGTTGTTCAAGACTGCTTCTACTATCTAGCCATGGAAAGCTGAGACATTATGGATCCCAAATTGAGATCAGTTGGGGGATCATCCTGATAAGTCTGGCATACTGAATGGTGCAGTTTTTAAAAAATTGTTTTTAGAACATTACAGCAGAGTACAGGCCCTTCGGCCCTCGATGTTGCGCCGACCTGTGAAACCATCTGACCTACACTATTCCATTTTCATCCATATGTCTATCCAATGACCACTTAAATGCCCTTAAAGTTGGAGAGTCTACTACTGTTGCAGGCAGGGCGTTCCACGCCCCTACTACTCTCTGAGTCAAGAAACTACCTCTAACATCTGTCCTATATCTATCACCCCTCAACTTGAAGCTATGTCCCCTCGTGTTTGCCATCACCATCCGAGGAAAAAGATGCTCACTATCCACCCTATCTAACCCTCTGATTATCTTATATGTCTCGATTAAGTCACCTCTCCTCCTCCTTCTCTCCAACGAAAACAACCTCAAGACCCTCAGCCTTTCCTCGTAAGACCTTCCCTCCATACCAGGCAACATCCTAGTAAATCTCCTCTGCACCCTTTCCAAAGCTTCCACATCCTTCCTATAATGCTGTGACCAGAACTGCACGCAATACTCCAGGTGCGGTCTCACCAGAGTTTTGTACAGCTGCAGCATGACCTCGTGGCTCCGAAACTCGATCCCCCTACTAATAAAAGCTATCCAGTTAGTCACAGGGAGATCCACTGTAATCTTTGCTGGCTGGACTCTTCTGGGTCAGTCCACATTCAGGTAATGAATGAGTTAAGTTCTTTAATGAGTTGTGTGTGTGTGGACGCTGCCAAAAATAGTTTACTTACAGGAAGACCAGGAATAAATATCTTCACATAGAGTTGTGTTAACCTGCAAGGAATGTAGAAGATGTTGATAACAATAGGGAAATCATAGAACATCACCACATGTAACCAAAGGTAAACTCAAAACGCAGAAGCAGTGTATACCATCTACAAGATGAAACTTGCCAAAGCTTCTATAGCTCAGGAATAGGCACTGACATGTTGCACAACAGACATTTGACAAAATTATTGACAAAGCACGGACATGGGGCAATTAATCTGTATATAAGGTGTATTGCCATCAAAACACAATCCGATTTAAAACACATTTCTCCCTAGAAATAAAGTAGCTAAGCATACAAACATCATGGAGAGAAGCACAACTGCATTAGCTAGCTGGCAAGCAAAATAATATGTAATGCCAATGCAAAATACTTTTGTTGACAGAATAGAGCTAGTATTAATGTCCTTTAGGGAAGGAAATCTGCTGTCCTTACCTGGTCTGGCCGACATGTGACTACAGACCCACAGCAATGTGGTTGACCCTTACATGCCCTAGCAAGCCACTCAGTTGTATCTAACTGCTACGAAGTCCAAATGGACTACAGCGGTTCAAGGGCAATTAGGGATGGGCAATTAATGCTGGCCTAGCCAGCAACACCCAAATCCCATGAATGAATAAAAAAAAAACACTATGTCACGGTGTGGTAGATGGACTTTATTGGATGACCGCTGTGGATTCACACTGTGTCAGGGGTGAAAATTCATCCAATAAACCATGAAACTCAAGGAGAGGATTGTTATTGTGGTTATTGAGGTGATACAGGAGAAAAATCAACAATAGGAAAACAGACAGACATAGTCATGCTCATGAAATCATACCTTACAGACAATGTCCCAGACACTGCCATCACCATCCCCGGGTATGTCTTGTCCCACCGGCAGGACAGACCCACCTGAGACGGTTGCACAGTGGTATCCAGTAGGGAGGGAGTTGCCATGGGAGTCCTCAACATCGACTCCGGACCCCATGAAGTCTCATGGCATCAGGTCAAACATGAGCAAGGTAACCTCCTACTGATTACCACCTACCGCCCTCCCTCAGCTGATGACACCACTTGGAGGAAGCACTGAGGGTGGCAAGGGCACAAAATGCACTCTGGGTGGGGCACTTCAATGTCCATCACCAAGAGTGGCTCGGTAGCACCACTACTGACCGAGCTGGCCGATTCCTGAAGGACATAGCTGCTAGACTGGGTCTGCGACAGGCGGTGGGGGAACCAACACAAGGGAAAAACATACTTGACCGCGTCCTCACCAATCTGCCTGCCGCAGATACTTCTGTCCATGACTGTATTGGTAGGACTGACCACCGCACAGTCCTTGTGGAGACGAAGTCCCGCCTTCACTTTGAGGATGCTGTCCATCGTGTTGCGTGGCACTACCACCATGCTAAATGGGATAGATTTCGAACAGATCTAGCAATGCAAAACTGGGCATCCATGAGGTGCTGTGGGCCATCAGCAGCAGCAAAATTGTACTCAACCACAATCTGTAACCTCATGGCCCGGCATATCCCCCACTCTACCATTACCATCAAGCCAAGAGACCAACCCTGGTTCAATGAAGAGTGCAGGAGGGCATGCCAGGAGCAGCACCAGGCATACCTCAAAATGAGGTGTCAACCTGGTGAAGCTACAATCCAGGACTATCTGCGTGCCAAACTGCGTAAGCAGCATGCGATAGACAGAGCTAAGCGATCCCATAACCAACGGATCAGATCTAAGCTCTGCAGTCCTGCCACATCCAGCCGTGAATGGCGGTGGACAATTAAACAACTAACTGGAGGTGGTGACTCCACAAATATCCCCATCCTCAATGATGGGGGAGCACAGCACATCAGTGTGAAAGATAAGGCTGAAGCATTTGCAACAATCTTCAGCCAGACGTGCCGACTTGATGATCCATCGTGGCCTCCTCCTGAAGTCCCCAACATCACAGATGCCAGACTTCAGCCAATTCGATTCACTCCGCGTGATATCAAGAAACGACTGAAGGCACTGCATACTGCAAAAGCGATGGGCTTTGACAATATTCCGGCAATGGTACTGAAAACCTGTGCTCCAGAACTTGCTGCGCCCCTAGCCAAGCTGTTCCAGTACAGCGACAACACTGGCATCTACCCTGCAATGTGGAAAATTGCCCAGGTATGTCCTGTACACAAAAAGCAGGACAATTCCAACCCGGCCAATTACCACCCCATCAGCCTGCTCTCAATCATCAGTAAAGTGATGGAAGGTGTCATCAACAGTGCCATCAAGCGGCACTTGCTTAGCAATAACCTGCTCAGTGACGCTCAGTTTGGGTTCCGCCAGGGCCACTCAGCTCCTGACCTCATCACAGCCTTGGTTCAAACATGGACAAAAGAGCTGAACTCAAGAGGTGAGGTGAGAGTGACTGCCCTTGACATCAAGGCAGCATTTGACTGAGTATGGCATCAAGGAGCCCTAGCAAAACTGAGGTCAATGGTAATCAGGGGATAAACACTCCGCTGGCTGGAGTCATACCTAGTGCAAAGGAAGATGGTTGTGGTTGTTGGAGGTCAATCATCTGAGCTCCAGGACATCACTGCAGGAGTTCCTCAGGGTTGTGTCCTAGGCCAAACCATCTTCAGCTGCTTCAATCTTCCTTCAATCATAAGGTCAGAAGTGGGGATGTTCGCTGATGATTGCACAATGTTCAGCACCATTCGTGACTCCTCAGATACTGAAGCAGTCCTTGTAGAAATGCAGCAAGACCTGGACAATATCCAGGCTTGGGCTGAGAAGTGGCAAGTAACATTCGCGCCACACAAGTGCCAGGCAATGACCATCTCCAACAAGAGAGAATCTAATCATCTCCCCTTGACATTCAACGGCATTACCATCACTGAATCCCCCACTATCAACATCCTAGGGCTACCATTGACCGGAAACTGAACTGGAGTAGCCATATAAATACCGTGGCTACAAGAGCAGGTCAGAGGCTAGGAATCCTGAGGCAAGTAACTCACCTCCTGACTCCCCAAAGCCTGTCCTCCATCTACAAGGCACAAGTCAGGGGTGTGATGGAATACTCTCCATTTGCCTGGATGGGTGCAGCTCCAACAACACTCAAGAAGCTCGACACCATCCAGGACAAAGCAGCCCGCTTGATTGGCACCCCATCCACAAACATTCACTCCCTCCATCACTGACGCACAATGGCAGCAGTGTGTACCATCTACAAGGTGCACTGCAGCAATGCACCAAGGCTCCTTAGACAGCACCTTCCAAACCCGCGACCTCTACCAACAAGAAGGATAAGGGCTGCAAATACATGGGAACTTCACTACCTGCAAGTTCCCCTCCAAGTCACGCACCATCCTGACTTGGAACTATATCGCCATTCCTTCACGGTCGCTGGGTCAAAATCCTGGAACTCCCTTCCTAACAGCACTGTGGGTATACCTACCCCACATGGACTGCAGCAGTTCAAGAAGGCAGCTCACCACCACCTTCTCAAGGACAATTAGGGATGGGCAATAAATGCTGGCCTAGCCAGTGACATCCACATCCCATGAATGAATTTAAAAAAAGACCATTTCTCTCACTGCTGTTGTCACAAGACAATTTAACCCGTGATGGTCAATGTTTGTGCAATTTCTCCACCTGCTTGTAATATGTATCTGAAGACAGGACAGCCAACAAAAGGGCAGTGATCACCAAGTCAGGAGAATTTTATAGGATAGAGCAGATTGTGCTTCACAGGAGTCATGTAAAACAGTAAAGCAGAGTGGGACAGGAGGGACAGGGAGATTAACGGTAGGTAGCCAAGACTAGTTTATTCATCTTGACAGGCTGTTAAACCATGTCCTGGATTCTAAAATACAGAAACAACAGCATCTCTCATGAACAAAATGTCATTTACTCACCAAAGCTAGTGACACAATTAGATAAACACAATTACAAATAAAGAGTGCCCTTCAGTTTCTCCAATAAAGCGATTCTCTTAAACTCCCTCATGTCTGAATCTTAGTCTGTCACTGTTGATTCTGATTCAGCTCTGACAAGATAATTATAAACAAAATGCTTTTCTACAAAAAGTTGAGTAGTTGTTACTGCATGTACTATTAAATTACTGCATGTCACTATCCAGACTAACCAATTTATGAACGAGCCAAATCGCTTACCTGTTAGCAAAGGTCCACTTTTAACGTGATGTAATTATATAATACAAACAACTTTCAGATGACATTGGCCACTCAGGTTATCTGCCCTCAACTGGATAGTAAATGATGCATATCACTGTTACTGATCTTTGACATACTTGTAAAACTTGTCCTTCAATCCAATTTGCAGCAATAAAATCAGTTTATGACTGTTTCTAACATGGTCATTTTTAATGGGATGTGGGCATCTTTGGCTAGGGCAGCATTTATTGCCCCTGCCTAATTGCCCTTGAAATGAGTGGCTCACTAGGCCATTTCAGAGGACATTTTGAGAGCCAAGCACATTGCTGTGGGTCTGGAGTCACATGTCAGCCAGACCAGATAAGGATGGCAGATTTCCTTCCCTAAAGGACGTGAGGGAACCAGATGGATTTTTACAACAATCGACAATGGTTTCATAGTCATCATTAGACTAGCTGTTCAATTCCAGATTCATTAATTGAATTAAATTTTCACCATCTGCTGTTGGTGCGATTCAAGCCCATGTCCCCAGAGAATTAGCCTGGGTGCTGGATTACTAGGCCAGTGACATTACCACGATGCCACTGCCTCCCCATTGAAACATAATAAATTTTTACTATGTCTTCCCTGACATTTTTTAAAACTGCAAATGCAGCATAGATTTTGTTAAGGAATTGTAGACAGTTCATCATAGCTTAAGGTTTATTAAACCTATCCATTACATTTTATTTACTATTGTATATGGGTTAGCAGCATCCTGTTTTTGCCAACATCACTCAGCCCTATTACACCATACTCTTGTATTCATGAGGAACATATATTACTGACTTCTGGACATTTCTTGGATTTTCTTGCCTATTTTCCCCTCAGTACAAGTTCTGGAACAATGTGGTTCCAAATGGATAGCAGCAGAATTGCAATATTTATATAGAAGTAAAAGTCCAGCAACTTTCAAAATGTTACTGAGCTTGTGTCCCAGGTTAAACTAATGTGTGCCAGAGCATTGAAATTGAGACATTCCCTAAGTGACTTTTCCCATTTTAAAATGAGTTTACATAACACAAGCCTTTGAACTTGTTTTTTAAAAATAACCTAGCTGATAGGGAATGGGGGAGAGAGTCCAAGAGAGAGGGGGACAGGGAGAGAGAGAGGAGAGACAGGGGACAGAGAGAAAGATGGGGGAAGAAAGAGCAGGGGACAGAGAGAGAGAGGGGTGTCCAGCCTTTTCGCCTGTTGGGCCACATTACAATTTTTGTCTTGTATAGGGAGCCGCTGAGACAATTTCAGAAAGATAAAGGCATTAAAAATTTAGCTTACTATCAAAACAACAACAAACATACATTTTTGTGAAGACTTTTTAAATGAGAAGACTAATTTATTGACTTACTTTCACGTCACCATGTTGGATACTGATTTTGTGTGATAACGAGCCTTTTGTTTTGCTTGCACAAGTAGTCAATGTCTTCTCGCGCACTTGCTATAATGATGCAGAGTATTCCAGATAGATATTCATCTGGCAGGAGTGATCTTGACTGCGCTCTCACTCCCTCCTCTCTCTCCCTTTGTCTGCCTCTGCCTCTCTGCCTCTGTCTCTGTCTCTCTGCCCCGCTCTCTCTCCCACTCCCTCTATGTGTCCCCTCTCTTTGTGTTGCCCCTCTTTGTGTCCCCCTGTTTCTCCCCCCCCCGCTCTGTATTGTCCCCCTCTCTGTATTGTTCCCTCCCCTCTCTGTGTCATCCCCCCTCTCTGTGTTGTCTCCCCCAGTGTTGTTCTCATGCTCGGTGTCCCCCATTTCTATTCCCCCCTCTCTCTGTCCTCCCTCTCTGTTCTCGCCTCTTTTTGTCCTCATTCTCTCTACCTCTTCCCCTTCTCTCTCTCCCCCCCTCTGCCCCCCCACTCTCTCCCTCCACCCCTCTGCCCACCCACTCTCTACCCCCATCCCTCTCTCTCTCTCTCTTCCCCCCCCCCCTCTTACCCCCTGCCCTCTTCCCGCCTCTATCTCTCACTTTCTGACCATTGCAGAGAATGGGAATAACAGTTTCTGAGCTTCGGACAGATTCAGGGTTTTCCAGCGGGTTTTGTTTTTTTTTATAGTCTGCTGGAAAATCCCGAATCTGTCCAAAGTTCAGAAACTGCTGTTCCCAGTCTCAGCATCTGTCACTGTGAAACTGACACTTGCGATTTTTTTTTTCCAGCTTCGTCTGGTCGTAAAGAAGAATCCAATGGGAAATTTCCCATCCCTGACATTACCAGTCACAGACCTCAAAATCCTTTATCATGTACATTGGTGTCCGTGTACGGACACGTTGCCAACCCAATGCTATAGCACCGTCTAAACCTGCGAGCTCTACCGCTTACAGGGACAAGGGCAGCAGGCACACAGTAACATCGCGTCCTCCAAGTTCCCCTCCGAGTCACACACCATCTTGACTTTGAAATATATCACCATTCCTTCATCTGCACTGGGTCAACATCTTGGAACTCCCTACTTAACAGCACTGCGGATTTACCAACACCACACAGACTGTGGTGGTTCAAGGAGGCAGCTCACCGTCACCTTCTCAAGGGCAATCAAGGATGGGCAATAAATGCTGGCCTTGGCAGCAACATCTACATTCCATGAATGAATAAAACTTATTGTAGAGGGTATACAAGCAATTTACTGGAATGTTTCTAGGAATACAGGACTACATTTCGGTGGATAGACTGGAGAAGCTGGGGATGTTTTCCTTGGAGCAGAGAAGGCTAAGAGGAGATTTGATGGATGCGTTTAAAATCATGAAGGGTGCGTTTAAAATCATGAAGGGTTTAGATAGAGTAAATAAAGACAAACTGTTTCCAATGGCTGAAGGGTCGGTCACAGAAGGAACAGATTTAAGGTGATTGGCAAAAGAACCAGAGGCGACATGAGGAAACCTTTTTTTACAAATGAGTGATTAGGATTTTAAATACACTGCCTAATGGGGTGGTGGAGGTAGGTTCAAGAGCAGCCTACGAAAGGGAATTTGATAAATACTTAAAAGAGAAATATATTGTAGGTTAATTTAGATTTAGATTTTCGATTTAGAGATACAGCACTGAAACAGGCCCTTCGGCCCACCGAGTCTGTGCCGACCATTAACCACCCATTTATACTAATCCTACACTAATCCCATATTCCTACCACATCCTCACCTGTCCCTATACATCCTCATCCGTCCCTACATTCCCCTACCACCTACCTATACTAGGGGCAATTTATAATGGCCAATTTACCTATCAACCTGCAAGTCTTTTTGGCTGTGGGAGGAAACCAGAGCACCCAGAGGAAACCCACACAGACACAGGGAGAACTTGCAAACTCCACACAGGCAGTACCCAGAATTGAACCCGGGTCCCTGGAGCTGTGAGGCTGCAGTGCTAACCACTGTGCCACAATGGGGAATGAATGGGAAAGAGGGACTAACTGATCGGCCTCCTTCTGTTCTAGACTATTCTATAATTCTATTTATTCTCTAAAGAATCAAACAAGCAGCTGTTCTGGTCTTTAGAGGAATGTATATCGAACTCCTAATAAGATGTGAGTTTAAATCACGGGATCACTCAGTCTAACTTCTTCAATTTTTGGTCAGACTGCAAAGGATCTTGGGGGGAGGAAAAAAATTGACTCAATTCTTGAAATGAAATGTGCCTCCAGCCAGCCTATTACAGAGTGGACTGACTCATAGAGTTTGTGGAAAGCATCAATGGAATGATATATTAACCCTCCTGAAATCCCCCTCATTCCAAGGATTTAAGTCTACCTTATTCAGTTCTACAATAGGTTTCTTTTCTTACGCTATTTCCCCTTTTGAATTTTAAGTTAGTTTCTCATTCCCAGCATGTGACCTGTTGCTATTCTCTATCGATTCTGCTCTTATGTTGAATGTCAGGTGAAGTCCACTGCAAGATGATTGACTCACTATTTCATTGGCCCACTCTCTATTGGGGAAACTATCTGGCCTCTGCTTGACACCGATCCAGCTGAGATTAACCCCCTCACTATATGTAAATATGCAAGCAGGAACCTCCATCCTAACATTCCTTGACCCAACACTTCTGTGTTCACTAACACGCTCTGCCTTTGGGGCTGCAAACTCAGGATGGCCTTCTTTCTGTCACACAAACATCATCAATTATTCTCTTTTGTAATAAATAAATAAGACAAGACTCTCACTTGGCTACTGCAGGAGACAGTTTGAAAGCCAATAAAATGTGTTCAATGTTGATGAAGATAGCCCAGCAGGGAAAGCAAGCTATCATGAGAATGAGAATCCCTCTTTGGAGAATCACTCCAATTCGCTTCAAGTTCTTACTGCCATGTGTCTGAAAATCAGAGCAAAAGTTTTGTTAAAATGAATTGGATCAATATTGACCACCCCATTCCGATGGACACTATGGGCTGGATTTTCCTGCAGGCTTCTGAACCCGCCATCAGACTCAAATGTGGATCAGAAACTCACACAGTCTGGGAAACAGTCACTCATTGAGATTTTCCAGGGGTGGCCAATTAATGGCCAGAGGGTGGGCTCACGGTCCAATTAAGGGCGGCAAGCTGGCTCTCAAAGCTGGAGGGCCAATCAGAAGCCTTCCAGCTTGAATGCAGCAGCAGGTTGCCATGGCAGGAAAATGAGGGAGAGGGCACTTCAAAATGAAGGTGCACTTACTCCAGCTTTTTAAAAGTTATATTAAAAAAATCTTTTGCAGCCAGCCCACCATTGTGTGGGGGGATCCCTCGAGAGGGTGGCCTGAGGCTGCTGCTGCACCCAGGTTTGCAGGGAGGGCCTCTAGGGCTGCCCAGAGCGCTGCCCCCCCCCCCCCCCACCCTGGTGTGCTGCCAGGAAGTCACCTCCAGGCAGTCAAATTGGCCCCCACCGCCTCTGGGAATCTGCAGGCCGAATGGGATTTTCCTTCAATTGACCTTAGAGGCCTTAATTAGTTGGATTGGCTACTTGCCGCATGTGGGCAGGTTGCCCTGCCACCCCACTATCCCACCTCTGGGAAAATGGCCCGAGGTGGGATGAAAACGGGGAACCGGGCCACAGGCCGACAGTCATTATTTTTAGCACAAGCCCAGCCACCCACATCTGTTCCTGGCACCAGTGGGGCCTAAAAATCAGGCTCTACAAGTAATAACTGCAACAATATATAAAAAAATTAGAATATCAAAATATTTACCCCACTTAACCAAAACCATTATGATTGGATACCATTTTTGTTTAGCATTTAATGTGCCAGGTTTGTTCAGTCCACAGCCACCAGAGTGTAAAGTGCATCTGAACCACTTTACTTAGACCACAGTGCAGAGGAAATTTACAAGAAATTGAAGCGATAAGATGGTAAAGCATGGAATGATCAAAGACCATTTAATCCATCAATGCTGTCCTTTGTTTAAACCACCTTCTTCATCTTGGATTCAATCCAACTCACTTATCTCCTAAGTAAAGCTTCTGCAAGTTTTCTTCGTGTCCCCAAAATTAGAGAAAACTAAACTCTAAACAAAAAAGACTAACACCTCGAACTTTAACAATTACCTTAAAAAATCTAAGTACATTTAAGGCTGGGATATAGATTTTTGGTCTCGCAGGGAACCAAGGGATATGGGGAGTGGGCTGGAAAGTGGAATTGAAGCCCAAGATCAGCCATGATCATATTGAATGGCGGAGCAGGCTCAATGGCCATATGGTCTACTTCTGCTCCTATTTCTTGCATTCTTGTGTACATGAGATCTAGTGAACTGTCCGAGACATCAGAGAATTCCAGTACACTTGACACACATGGCCTATTGCTTCCCGGTCCCTTATAACATTGTGTTTTTGAGATAAACATCAAACGCTTCCTGTTCAATGTTCTTCTCCATACAATGTTCTCGAACATTTTCCTCAAGATAATTGTGCTATAATACTAAGAGTGGTGCTGAGAATGGAAATAGAGTTATATACTGTGACAAAGACACTCAATAGAGGTGCAATGCACTTTGTGTGGTAATGCAAAATGAGCACTGGCGAATCACCAGCCCATTTTATATTCTGCAGGGTAATTGGGCAGAGTGTGAAATGGGTCGCTGATTTGCAATTGGCCATTTCATGCCGTCTCCCTCATTGAATTTCACCTCCAACCTCCTTGCTTGTTAGTTCAGAATCACTGGATCATTTTCCGATCCACAGCTCAAGAGAATCAAGGCCAATTGTAGCAGCCTTGCACTCACTGAGATCAACTAATTCAGGACACACCAGGATTTCTATCTGGTACGTCCCTGGTCTGTGTGGCTCAAATTCATACGGGGGTTTGAGTTTCACAAGGCCTGAACTTTAAAGATTTATTCTTCTCTGAGATAGCTAATTATATTTTTCTCCATTAAGAGAGTATCACTGTCCAATGTACAGCCTGGAGTTAGCTGCACCTACTTGAGAGATGAGAGTGTCACACGCTGAAGACAAGCCCACACCTATGGAGCTACCTGATACATTTATTACCTGTCCAAAAGAAATAAAGAAAAGGAAACATTTAGCAATATCATCATAGACGCCATCAACATGCCACAAAATAATATAAAATAGGATTTTTTTATGTCAATGAGTAAAATACCATTGTGAATTTCTTTTTCCCTCCCCATTCTTTCTCTGTTCTCTCCTCCTTCCCCTCAGGTACCAACTCTTGATATGTTTTTGCTACCAGCAGACACTCCTATTAAAATGCTTTCCTCGATAGCGTCCAATCTTCCAAACTGTAAACTGGAAGTCATCCAAAACTCTCCTCCCCATATCTTAACTTGCACCGAGTCCCCTTCACATATGACCCCTGTGCTCATTGACCTACATTGGCTCCCAGTCCACCAGTGACTCTGCTTATCCTTGTGTTCAAATCTTTCTATGACCTCACCCTTCATTATCTCTGTAAGCTGTTCCAGCCCTACAACACTCCGAGATCTTTGTCTTCCTTTAATTCTGTCCTATGGTGCATCCCCCACTTCCTTTGCCCCACCACTGACAGCCATGTCTTCAGCTGTCTGGGCCCTAACCTCTGGAATTTCCATCCTAAACCTCTCAGCCTCTTCATTTCTCTCCCCTCCTTTAGGGATGCTCCTCAAAACCTAACTCCTTGACCAAGCTTTTGATCACCTATCCTAATGTATCCTTCCTTGGCTCAGTGTCAAGCCCAAGCATTTTACAAGGAACATTTCATCAGCTGATAAACTCACTAAACTTGAAATTAATAGGAAGCAATGCAGTTAATTTATTATTTTGTGAAGGATACATTATGATGAATAAATGTGCATATTCTGAACATAAACTCACCGCTGTGGCAAGACTAACTGCTCCCAATTCAATTTTTCCTAAATGTCCACAGAACGCGGTGCTGACAATATTTATTAGAAATATCAGCAGCTGTGTCAAAAACTGTTAAAGGAAAATGAATTTTAAATAATATACACTGGCCACTTAATTTTGATCATGCTCTTTTGTACCTTAAAAACAAACTTGTAATCTAATTAAAACAATCATGTTTCTTACTGAAAATAATCGTCTTTTTTCAAAAAGGTGATGCAAATTTAAGGTGATTTCAATGAGGTTTTCAAGATTATGAAGGAAATTGGCAAAGTTGCTCCAGGCAAAATCATTCACTGTGATGAAGGGTTCAAATATCAGCATATTCGAATGAGGAATTACAGCCTTTGAAGTAAAAAAGCAAAGGAAAGAGGAATATTTTCACCTTTAAGAGAGGGAGTTGTGGAATAAGTTAACAGGCAAGGCCGCTGAAGTGGATTTTCTAAAAGAGTTCAATAAAATCGATTGTACAAATGGATAAATTGAAGGAAATTATATAATGGGCTCTGTGGACAATTAGATATATTTCTGGAGAGAGCGGAGAGTGAAGGATGAGATGTTAGACGGGTGTAAACTCACCACTGGTCCAGCCAGTCTGGAAATATGTATCGCTTCCTGACAGAAGTTGACGGGTGTCAATCTCTTCATTTTCCTCAGTAACAGGTTGCCATGGGTTTCACGTGTCTCGGTAACATTACCAGAGCTTAGTTGCATTGAATTCTCCATTTTTCCAATTCTTCATTCCAAAGGAAAAATAAACCAGTTATTATACTTCTCCTGTTTGGGTTTCCCATCCCATCAACCTTCCCACATCATATTACCCATCTCCATTCAGTTTCACAACCCCTTTCTGATGTAATATGTGATTACAATGACTTTTGGTCATGATTAATTTTTAATAATTGTCCTTTCAGAGCTGCAGGAGTTGCAGCATCTATGTTTAGGGTTCACTGCTTTTGCAGGATTGCTACATATAAGTATTCAAACATCAGTTATGTCAGTTTTTAAAACTTCCATCACAATAGGTGAGAAAGCAGAATGAATGAATGATTTAACTCTGCACTGTTGGCTGGTGTCCACTTTGAGGTAGTGTAGGGGTGAAGGATGTACTCAGTGTCCTGTGTAACATGTGAACTACACTGAGAAGTTGCACTCATGGATTATGTCAGTTAGAGTGATTTGCGATACAATGGTCATTTTTTGTGCGTATTGATACAGTCAAAATTTTGCTTCTGAGGTAAAGTTGCTGAGATTCACTGAAGTCCAGTGACATTTGTGTATTTTTTAAACTCATTTTCAGGATGTGGGTGTGGCTGACAAGCCCGGCATTTATTGGCCATCCCTAGTTGACCTTTGAGAAGCTGGTGGTGAGATTCTTCAACCTCTTCTTGAAGCTTCTTCTTGAACCTTTGCAGTCCATAAGACAAAGGTTCTCCAAAAATGCTGTCTCACTGTAGGTAATAACCCTAATCATTAAATTCAACATGTTTACAAACTCCATTTACCTCGAACAATAATTGATGCATTGGTACATGTTTAACTTGCTGCCAGGGCTTAAAGCTGGCATTGTGAATTGGCACTGTGTGGAAATGAAATCCGGGGATCTGTAACACCAGTTTTACACCTGGGTGGCAGGTTGAAAATCTACCCCCGTGACTACACTTCAAACAGCATTAATCATCCTGAGGATGCGATAGGTGCTATATAAATGCTCTTTCAGTAACAGACTATAAAAACCAATATGTAAACACCCCACACAACAAATGGATGAACCCTCCAGCAGTTGATTATTCAATGCCCTTTGCCCAGTATTATTTTTGGTTTTTGTTTCGCTCTTGCACTAAATCAACTCTTTCTACATCACTTCACACAATGTGAGGAGAACCTTGCAATCAACACCTGAATTAACCCTGGAAAGATCTAATTAATTAATTTATACCCAGAGCCCAGCTATTTATTAATTGAAATTTCAGTCAGTGATTTTGGCCATCACCCTCATACACTTATTATTTTCATAATTTTCAAACTCTACTTTTATTCAAGGAGATCAATTCATTCAGGGGAAAAAAATGAAATAGAGTAGGAGTTTGAAAAGTACCAGATATGAGTGTAATCTGGCCGGCAGAGATAAGAATTCTATTCATTGAAAACAAGAAACAAATCTGGGAGATATATTTCGGAGGACCAACCTGGGAGCAAGTCACTTGGAAAGAATCATCCAATCACGGGTAAGTACAAAGAATGTCACTGCACCAATACACAACCTAGCATGTAGGGGAGGTGGTGGCGTAGTGGTGTTATCACTGGACTAGTAACCCAGAGACCCAGGGTATTTCTATGGGGGATATGGGTTCGAATCCCACCACAGCAGAAGGTGGAATTTGAATTTAATTAATAAATCTGGAATTAAAAAGCTAGTCTAATGATGGCCATGAAACCATTGTCGATTGTTGTAAAAACCCATCTGGTTCACTAATGTCCTTTAGCGAAGGAAATCTGCTGTCCTTACCTGGTCTGGCCTACATGTGACTCCAGACCCACAGCAATGTGGTTAACTCTTACATGCCCTCTGAAATGGCCTAGCAAGCCACTCAGTTGTATCTAACCACTACAAAGTCTATAAAAAGGAATGAAACCGGACAGACCACCCGGCATCGACCTAGGCACCAAAAACGACAACGGCAAACCCAGCCCTGTCGACCTTGCAAAGTTCTCCTTACTAACATCTGGGGGCTTGTGCCAAAGTTGGGAGAGCTGTCTCACAGACTAGTCAAGCAACAGCCTGACATAGTCATACTCACGGAATCATACCTTACAGACAATGTCCCAGACACTGCCATCACCATTCCCGGGTATGTCCTGTCCCACCGGCAGGACAGACCCACCAGAGGTAGTGGCACAGTGGTATACAGTAGGGAGGGAGTTGCCCTGGGAGTCCTCAACATCGACTCCGGACCCCATGAAGTCTCATGGCATCAGGTCAAACATGGACAAAGTAACCTCCTACTGATTACCACCTACCGCCCTCCCTCAGCTGATGACTCAGCACTCCTCCATGTTGAACACCGCTTGGAGGAAGCACTGAGGGTGGCAAGGGCACAAAATGTACTCTGGGTGGGGGACTTCAAAGTCCATCACCAAGAGTGGCTCGGTAGCACCACTACTGACCGAGCTGGCCAAGTCCTAAAGGATATAGCTGCTAGACTGGGTCTGCGGCAGGTGGTGGGGGAACTAACACAAGGGAAAAACATACTTGATCTCGTCCTCACCAATCTGCCTGCCGCAGATGCTTCTGTCCATGACTGTATTGGTAGGAGTGACCACCGCAAAGTCCTTGTGGAGACGAAGTCCCGCCTTCACATTGAGGATACCGTCCATCGTGTTGTGTGGCACTATCACCATGCTAAATGGGATAGATTTCGAACAGATCTAGCAATGCAAAACTGGGCATCCATGAGGCGCTGTGGGCCATCAGCAGCAGCAGAATTGTACTCATCCACAATCTGTAACCTCATGGCCCGGCACTCTACCATTACCATCAAGCCAGGAGACCAACCCTGGTTCAATGAAGAGTGGAGGAGGGCATGCCAGGAGCAGCACCAGGCATACCTCAAAATGAGGTGTCAACCTGGTGAAGCTACAACCCAGACTACTTGCATGCCAAACTGCGTAAGCAGCATGCGATAGACAGAGCTATGCGATCCCATAACCAACGGAACAAATCTAAGCTCTGCAGTCCTGCCACATCCAGCCGTGAATGGCAGTGGACAATGAAACAACTAACTGGAGGAGGTGGCTCCACAAATATCCCATCCTCAATGATGGGGGAGCCCAGCACATCAGTGCGAAAGATAAGGCTGAAGCATTTGCAACAATCTTCAGCCAGAAGTGCCGAGTTGATGAACCATCTTGGACTCCTCCTGAAGTCCCCAGCATCACAGATGCCAGACTTCAGCCAATTCGATTCACTCCGCGTGATATCAAGAAACGACTGAAAGCACTGGATATTGCAAAGGCTATGGGCCCTGACATTATTCTGGCGATAGTACTGAAGACCTGCGCTCCAGAACGTGCCGCGCCCATAGCCAAGCTGTTGCAGTACAGCTACAACACTGGCATCTACCCTGCAATGTGGAAAATTGTCCATGTATGTCCTGTACACAAAAAGCAGGACAAGTCCAACCCGGCCAATTACCGCCCCATCAGCCTACTCTCAATCATCAATAAAGTGATGGAAGGTGTCATTAACAGTGCTATCAAGCGGCACTTGCTCAGCAATAACCTGCTCAGTGACGCTCAGTTTGGGTTCTGCCAGGGCCACTCAGCTCCTGACCTCATCACAGCCTTGGTTCAAACATGGACAAAAGAGCTGAACTCAAAAGGTGAGGTGAGAGTGACTGCCCTTGACATCAAGGCAGCATTTGACCGAGTATGGCATCAAGGAGCCCTAGCAAATGAAGTCAATGGGAATCAAGGGGGAAAACCCTCCGCTGGCTGGAGTCATACCTAGCGCAAAGGAAGATGGTTGTGGTTGTTGGTGGTCAATCATCTGAGCTCCAGGACATCACTGCAGGTGTTCCTCAAGGTAGTGTCCTAGGCTCAACCATCTTCAGCTGCTTCATCAATGACCTTCCTTCAATCATAAGGTCAGAAGTGGGGATGTTCACTGATAATTGCACAATGTTCAGCACCATTCGTGACTCCTCAGATACTGAAGCAGTCCGTGTAGAAATGCAGCAAGACCTGGACAATATCCAGGCTTGGGCTGATAAGTGGCAAGTAACATTCGCACCACACAAGTGCCAGGCAATGACCATCTCCAACTACAGAGAATCTAACCATCTCCCCTTGACATTCAATGATATTACCATCGCTGAATCCCCCACTATCAACATCCTAGGGGCTACCATTGACCAGAAACTGAACTGGAGTAGCCATATAAATACCATGGCTACGAGCAGGTCAGAGGCTAGGAATCCTGCAGCGAGTAACTCACCTCCTGACTCCCCAAAGCCTGTCCACCATCTACAAGGCACAAATCAGGAGTGTGATGGAATACTCTCCACTTGCCTGGATGGGTGCAGCTCCCACAACACTCAAGAAGCTCGACATCATCCAGGACAAAGCAGCCCGCTTGATTGGCACCCCATCCACAAACATTCACTCCCTCCACCATCGACGCACAGTGGCAGCAGTGTGTACCATCTACAAGATGCACTGCAGCAATGCACCAAGGCTCCTTAGACAGCACCTTCCAAACCCGCAACCTCTACCAACTAGAATGATAAGGGCAGCAAATACATGGGAACACCACCACCTGCAAGTTCCCCTCCAAGTCACGCACCATCCTGACTTGGAATTATATTGCCGTTCCTTCACTGTCGTTGGGTCAAAATCCTTGAACTCCCTTCCTAACAGCACTGTGGGTCTACCTACCCCAAATGGACTGCCGCGGTTCAAGAAGGCAGCTCACTACCACCTTCTTAAGGGCAATTAGGGATGGGCAATAAATGCTGGCCTGGCCAGCGACGCCCACATCCCATGAATGAATTAAAAAAAGACCCGGTGAGAAGGTTACAATTGCGGCTCAGTGTAATAAGTAAAAAACTTCAAACCAAAATAGGAAAATTGGAACAGGACACTGAACTGTTAACAAGCAACAGAACAGAAAGATCCCCAGGTGAGACCTTTAATATATTATTAGTTGATTTCCAGTAGTGTTGCAAGTGAAGAGTCAAGACCAAGTGTAATTTTCAGATGAAGCGGGGTCCGAGGGTAGGTTTATTTCATAAACTCTTGTGTGCGATTTTGTCAAAAGCCTTTTGGAAGTGGATGCCATGTCGTAACATTCACGACAGTCCACTTGAGCTGTCACTTCTGTCATGGGAGTGTTTTTTTTTTCTCCTCTGTTTAAAAACAGTATGCCTTTAAGACTGAGAGCAACTTTTATATTCTCTGGGCACACTGTGTGTAAGCAGCAGCTGTTCCTAAGCAACAGCAGAAGAGAGCGAGGTCACATGCTGTATTCTATCAGTTTAACTGTGGGAAAAGACTGGCTCGAACCAGTTTGATCTGGGTAGTCCAGCGAAGCGTGCTCTCATGAAGGAAGAATTTTGACTCTCTCAGCAGAAGATCTACATTGGTCTGTGTTATGCCTGAGGAGAAAAAAGAAAACCTTGAATGAATCTTTGCATTGTTGGAGGTAGAAAATTCCTTTTTACTTCCAGTCTCTGAGAGAAGTCTCTGTCTCAGGAGTGACTTTCTGTTGCTTTTTGTGTTTCTGGGAGTTTGGAAGTTTTCAGTAAAGTTTCTATTGATAGACCGCCAATTCAAAAATCCAAATAGACTTGTTGATATACTCCTTGTTGAAAGAACTGTGTGATACCTGCTGCAGCTGAAGTACTTTGAACACCTATCATTTGAACTGCATTCACACTACTCAGGACTTCCAAGTGTCAAAGGCCATGGGTTTGTGGCTGGACTTGGGCTCCACATCTCAATAAAACTTACTTAACACCTAACTGCCATTCTGGACACAAAGCAGATGAGCCTAAAGCACTGGGAAAACCATTCCTTGGAACTTTGAAACTTACTGCAAGCACCAGGTTTTTAGCTAATAATAAACTTCAACGGCAAGAAAATGGAAAGATTCCATGCTTAAGATGAAATTCAATAGTTCATATGCAAAGTCACAATTTTTACCAGAAGACAAAGATCTTGCATGTTTATTTCAATATCTGCCATTTTGTGCTGTTAATATGTGTAAATGTGAATGAAACATAAACATGCAATGAGCTGATTAATTCAATGCACTTGCATTTGCCCTGAATATTGTGTTAGTTTTGTCTTAACCTACGCAACCAATTATTGTGCAGAGCTTAGTTAAACCAAGATGAAGTGACGAGGGGTCCTGAAGCGACTAGGGGTCCTGAAGCGAATGCACTTTTGGTTGTAACTTTCCGCCTGTTTCCACATCATAAATGCAGGAAATTCACATTGTCCGCTCGATCACATGGGGGTATGGAGCTGCATTAATAAGCGGCGAAGGTTCTGAGTGGATCTTTCTAGATCAAGGAAATTTTGATAATAAAAGCAAAATACTGTGGATGCCAGATATCTGAAATAAAAACAGAAATTGCTGGAAATACTCAGCAGGTCTGGCAGCATCTGTGCAGAGAGAAGCAGAGTTAACGTTTCAGGTCTGTGACCTTTCAACAGAACTGGCAAAGGTTAGAAATGTATTATGTTTTAAGCAATTAAGAGGGGGGGTGAAGGTGGGGAAGAGAACAAATGGAAGGTATGTGATTGGTTAGAGTGTAGGAGAGATTAAATGACAAAGATGTCATGGGACAAAGGCAAAGAGAGTGTTAATGGCTGTGGTGAAAGACAAAGCATTAGTCCAGAGAAAGTGTTAATGGCAGAATAATAAGCAGTTCAGTCTGAAAGCACAACATGAAAAACCAGGTTTAAGGCAGGCACATGGTTAAAAAATAAAATAAAATAATTTTAAAAAGGGCCAGTCATGCCCTGAAATTGTTGAACTCAATGTTGAGTCCGGGCGGCTGTAGAGTGCCTAATCGAAAGATCAGATGCTGCTCCTCGAGCTTGCAATGATGTTCACTGGAACACTGCAGCAGGCCAAGGACAGAAATGTGGGTATGAGATCAGGGAGGGGTGTTGAAATGGCAAGCAACCAGAAGCTCGGGGTCATGCTTACGGACTGAGTGGAGGTGTTCCTCAAAGTGGTCACCCAATCTACGTTTGGTCTCCCCAATGTAGAGGCCACCGCATTGTGAGCAGCAAATACAGTATACTAAATTAAAGGAATTTTAAATAAATGGCTGCTCCACCTGGGGCCTTGGATGGTGAGGAGGAAGGAGATAAAAAGGCAGGTATTACACCTCCTGCAATTGCATGGGAAGGTGCCATGGGAAGAGGACAAGGTATCGGGGGTAATGGACAAGTGGACCAGGGTGACACGTAGGGAACAACCCCTTCAGAATGCTGACAGCAGAGGAGAAGGAAAGATGTGTTTGGTGGTGGCATCACGCTGGAGGTGGCAGAAATGGCGGAGGAAATTCAGAAGCCAGCATTGCACTACAATTACACTGCCTTTCTCATCACAACTTTACAGGGAATTCTGGGTATTTTATCGATCTCTTTATCATGCTCCCGATTTAGTTTCCCGCTCCCCAGAAGCTCCACAATGTATCCAGTTGTTCCAGAAGCTTTGGAGCAGAGGACTTACTGATGTGGGTTTCCCCACCACCCGCCAATGAAATCTACCTTTTCCTTGATCCTCGATAGAAAGTTTAACAGTCTCCGTGTTCCTCCGTCTCGATATATTCGGATCAGTAATTGCAGATCACTGGGACTCTCCGAAGTCGCAGTCACAACAGAAATTAACTGATGTTTGTGGAGAAGGAGGTGGAGTAACTGTAAGGACAGTGTTCATTTAGGATCCTCCACTTCTCTGTCCTACTAAACCTGGTCAACTTAAAACAGAATAGAGTCCACGGAAAAGACTTTCCAGCTAAAAGGATAGTGTCCTCTGCTATGTGCCACCTGCACACTAATCCTAATATTTGCAGAACTCAAACTATTCCAATGAAAAGAGCCAAATGGACTTTGAAACTTGCCTGTTATTCATTAAATTTTAGACCGTTTAATTCACTAATTCATAATTGGGCAAGTGTTTGTTTATTTGTTTAGAGATACAGCACTGAAACAGGCCCTTCGGCCCACCAAGTCCGTGCCGACCATCAACCACCCATTTATACTAATCCTACACTAATTCCATATCCCTGCCACATTCCCACCTGTCCCTATATTTTCCCTACCACCTACCTATACTAGGGGCAATTTATAATGGCCAATTTACCTGTCAACCTGCAAGTCTTTTGGCATGTGGGAGGAAACCGGAGCACCCGGAGGAAACCCACGCAGACACAGGGAGAACTTGCAAACTCCACACAGGCAGTACCCAGGATTGAACCCGGGTCACTGGAGCTGTGAGGCTGCGGTGCTAACCACTGCGCCACCGTGCCGTCCCACAGTGATATTTCGCAATAATACGATTAAGTGAGAAAGGCAAAAGAAAGATGGTCAATAAACTACTTCCTAAATGTAGTCACTGTTGTAGGAAACACAGCAGCCAATTTGTTTTCAGCAAAGTCCCACAAACAGCAATGTGATAATGACCAGATAATCAGTTGTAGTGATGTTGATTGAGGGATAAATATTAGCCAGGACACCAAGGAGAACTCTCCTGCTCTTTTTCAAAACAGCAGCATGGTATTTGTGCATCCACCTGAGAGAGCAGAAGGAGCCCCAGTTTAACATCTCATCTGAGAGACAGCACCTCTGATAATGCAGCACTCCCTCAGTTCTGCACTGGAATGTCAGCCTGCAGTATATGCTCAAGTCACATGGGTGGTGGAGAAAGGTGGGGAGAAAAGAGACTCTGAATTGCTGTTTTCATTTAAGTGGGTTGCCTGGAATTTATAATAGACTAGTTGGTCAGAATTATTTGCATATCGAACTTTCGATAGTAATTTCTCGTCCTTCCACTTGAACAGGGTTCAATGCTTTAGTGATTTGTGTGATACAGGAAACTGAACGCAATGTGATCGGTTATATCTTCAGCACTGACAAGTTAGTAGAAAAAAAATTCTACAAACATTAAAAACTCAACTGCATATAGTTTACAAAGTGAATTCAGAAATGCCTGAAAGCTCTCTTGTCACCCCTCACTCCCTCTTACAGATACATTTATTCAGTTAGTTGGGGATGTGTTACCATTAGTCACTACTAACCAATTGTTTGATGCCAGGGCTGTGAGCATTAAAACAGAACCTTTAAGAATTTATACAAATAGGTTTAAGTCGAAATTAAGATTGTTGGTGATATTTTCTCCTTCAGTGCACCTGTGCCCCATGGGTTTTATCGGAACAACTGCTGTCCAATGGCTTCACAAATTCAGGATTTGCTACCTTTAAAATATCTTCATTAAAAGTAATCAAATGATGCAAAATAGTGAGCTGTAGAAAATATAGAAACAGGAGTAGGCCATTCGGCCCTTCAAGCCTGTTCTGCCACCATTCAGTCAGGTCATGGTTGATCTGTACATCAACTCCATTCGCTCCTTATCACTTGATATCCTTACCTCAAAGAAAGCAAAATTGAGGATGTGGTAATTGTAATATGTTCTATTTATCTATTACACAGTGTGTGAATGCTGGAGTGTTAAGAGGAGCAAGGAAGCAAAGATCGGGTGCTCTCAGTAGCCACCATGTTATTTGCCCTCCTGCCTCCCAGCCCATTGTTGTCGTGTTGATAAAATTCAGCCCATTGAGTTTGTGAGTGACATTCATATTGGAACACGATCCTGTGCTCACACACATGCAGTTCAAATGGGAGCCTCTGCCTAGTGACCCAGAGCACTTGCTGATGTTATACTCCTTATACCAGAGGCAGTGAGGCTAACTGTACTGTCACTATAGTAGCAGCTGCCACCTATGTCCTTCAGGACACAACTAGTTTTTTTTTTTTTAGAATTAGAATTAGAATATTACAGCGCAGTACAGGCCCTTCGGCCCTCGATGTTGCGCCGATCATCTGACCTACACTATTCCATTTACATCCATATGTCTATCCAATGACCACTTAAATGCCCTTAAAGTTGGCGAGTCTACTACTGTTGCAGGCAGGGCGTTCCACGCCCCTACTACTCTCTGCGTAAAGAAACTACCTCTGACATCTGTCCTATATCTTTCACCCCTCAACTTAAAGCTATGTCCCCTCATGTTTGCCATCCTCATCCGAGGAAAAAGACTCTCACTATCCACCCTATCTAACCCTCTGATTATCTTGTATGTCTCTATTAAGTCACCTCTCCTCCTCCTTCTCTCTAACGAAAACAACCCCAAGTCCCTCAGCCTTTCCTCGTAAGACCTTCCTTCCATACCAGGCAACATCCTAGTAAATCTCCTCTGCACCCTTTCCAAAGCTTCGACATCCTTCCTATAATGCGGTGACCAGAACTGCACGCAATACTCCAGGTGCGGCCTCACCAGAGTTTTGTACAGCTGCATCATGACCCCGTGGCTCTGAAACTCGATCCCCCTACTAATAAAGGCTAACACACCATATGCCTTCTTAACAGCCCTATTAACCTGGGTAGCAACTTTCAGGGATAAATAGTTTGGTCAATAGTGGGACTACCAAGCCGCTGTTGGTGATGGACGTTGACACACCCCCAACCAAAATACATTATGTGCTCTTTCAACTCTCAGTGCTTCCTCCACATGAACCATGGAGAAATACTGATTACTATCTACCACCCTTCCTCAGATGATGAATGTGGGAGGTCTTCTTGCTGATGTTTAACCTGAAGCTATAAACTGCATGGGGTCCAAAGTCAATAAAACCAGCTCCCCACTCCCCCATCCACTGTATATCAATGTATCTTCATCTCTGGAGGTTCTGTCTTGCCTGTGGGACCAAACATATCCAGGGAAGCGATGGAGGAGTCCAGGACGTTGGCTAATGGGTTTGACTAAGTCAGGCTGTTTCTATCTAGTCGAAGACATCCACACCTTGTTCACAAGACTAGCAGTTTGCTCACTAGAATTCTGACACAACCTTTGAATGGGAAAATAGTCTTTTCAAACCCTGAACATTGAGACTATCCAAGTCTTCATAAGACATTTGGAAATCTGTTCATAATTGATCATTGTTAATTATTTATTACAAATTCCTTGGAGTTCATCAGTAACAGGCTTTGCGTGAGCTTTAACCTCTTGTTGCCCTTTAGACACAGTCTTACTATTCATGCTGCAGCAAATAATCTTGATTTGTCTCTGCAATGTTCACTGGGGTCTACATGTCCTTTGCAAGAATAAAGTGTATCACTAATCCAATTGCCAGTACAAGTGGTCCTGAAAGGAAGGCTAGGCCACGACGGATGATCAGTTGTTTTGTGGACAAGATTTCTCCAACTGTGGTAACGCTAATGTCCAGAATGGAAGATCCATCTGTCACCCGGTCCTTGTCTATCTTTTGTTCCACTTGACAAACTTTGGGCATCAGAACCACTGCATTGTTTTCTGTGTCCTCCTCTGTAAAGGAAAGTCACATTGAAAAGCTGTAAGTACATATGGTACCTGTTGATAATTTTTTTTTAAGGAGGGCTAGTGATCAGATCAATCTAATCCTCCATGACTACCAGCCATTAGGAATACCACATGATCTATATACAGGAGATCTGTCCTGCCAAAAGCACGGTGACCAATATAAATTCCTGGAATCCTAGTTTTGGATTACTTCAATACAGAGGTTCTTTACTCACTGTCCGCTGAGGGTTGGCTATGTCGCCCTCCCGAAAAAATTTAAGGGGTCAACTCAATACAGCACTTAACAGAGATTAAACTGCACACAGATATACATAGCTGTCTTTCCTCCTTTTGGATTTTTACGTGCTGTAGAAAAGTCAAATGAACATCATATGAGGAGAAACAGACGTAGTGCAAAGAACAAAGAACAAAGAACAAAGAAAATTACAGCACAGGAACAGGCCCTTCGGCCCTCCAAGCCTGCGCCGATCCAGATCCTCTATCTAAACATGTCGCCTATTTTCTAAGAGTCTGTATCTCTTTGCTTCCTGCCCATTCATGTATCTGTCCAGATACATCTTAAAAGCCGCTATCGTGCCAGCGTCTACCACCTCCGCTGACAACGCGTTCCAGGCACCCACCACCCTCGGGTGGGTGCCTGGAACGCGTTGTCAGCGGAGGTGATAGACGCTGGCACGATAGCGTCTTTTAAGATGTATCTAGACAGATACATGAATACATGCGTAAAGAACATTCCACGCATATCCCCCTAAACTTTTCCCCTCTCACTTTGAACTCGTGACCCCTAGTAATTGAATCCCCCACTCTGGGAAAAAGCTTCTTGCTATCCAACCTGTCTTTACCTCTCATGATTTTGTACACCTCAATCAGGTCCCCCCTCAACCTCCGTCTTTCTAATGAAAATAATCCTAATCTGCTCAACCTCTCTTCATAGCTAGTGCCCTCCATACCAGGCAACATCCTGGTGAACCTCCTCTGCACCCTCTCCAAAGCATCTACATCCTTTTGGTAATGTGGCGACCAGAACTGCACGCAGTATTCCAAATGTGGCCGAACCAAAGTCTTATACAACTGTAACATGACCTGCCAACCCTTGTACTCAATACCCCGTCCGATGAAGGAATGCATGCCATATGCCTTCTTGACCACTCTATTGACCTGCGTTGCCACCTTCAGGGAACAATGGACCTGAACACCCAAATCTCTCTGCACATCAATTTTCCCCAGGACTTTTCCATTTACTGTATAATTCACTCTTGAATTGGATCTTCCAAAATGCATCACCTCGCATTTGCCCTGATTGAACTCCATCTGCCATTTCTCTGCCCAACTCGCCAATCTATTTATATTCTGCTGTATTCTCTGACAGTCCCCTTCACTATCTGCTACTCCACCAATCTTAGTGTCGTCTGCAAACTTGCTAATCAGACCACCTATACTTTCCTCCAAATCATTTATGTATATCACAAACAACAGTGGTCCCAGCACGGATCCCTGTGGAACACCACTGGTCACACGTCTCCATTTTGAGAAACTCCCTTCCACTGCTACTCTCTGTCTCCTGTTGCCCAGCCAGTTCTTTATCCATCTAGCTAGTACACCCTGGACCCCATGCGCCTTCACTTTCTCCATCAGCCTACCATGGGGAACCTTATCAAACGCCTTACTGAAGTCCATGTATATGACAGCTACAGCCCTTCCCTCATCAATCAACTTTGTCACTTCCTCAAAGAATTCTATTAAGTTGGTAAGACATGACCTTCCCTGCACAAAACCATGTTGCCTATCACTGATAAGCCCATTTTCTTCCAAATGGGAATAGATCCTATCCCTCAGTATCTTCTCCAGCAGCTTCCCTACCACTGACGTCAGGCTCACCGGTCTATAATTACCTGGATTTTCCCTGCTACCCTTCTTAAACAAGGGGACAACATTAGCAATTCTCCAGTCCTCCGGGACCTCACCCGTGTTTAAGGATGCTGCAAAGATATCTGTTAAGGCCCCAGCTATTTCCTCTCTCGCTTCCCTCAGTAACCTGGGATAGATCCCATCCGGACCTGGGGACTTGTCCACCTTAATGCCTTTTAGAATACCCAGCACTTCCTCCCTCCTTATGCCGACTTGACCTAGAGTAATCAAACATCTGTCCCTAACCTCAACATCCGTCATGTCCCTCTCCTCGGTGAATACCGATGCAAAGTACTCGTTTAGAATCTCACCCATTTTCTCTGACTCCACGCATAACTTTCCTCCTTTGTCCTTGAGTGGGCCAATCCTTTCTCTAGTTACCCTCTTGCTCCTTATATATGAATAAAAGGCTTTGGGATTTTCCTTAACCCTGTTTGCTAAAGATATTTCATGACCCCTTTTATCCCTCTTAATTCCTCGTTTCAGATTGGTCCTACATTCCCGATATTCTTTCAAAGCTTCGTCTTTCTTCAGCCGCCTAGACCTTATGTATGCTTCCTTTTTCCTCTTGGCTAGTCTCACAATTTTACCTGTCGTCCATGGTTCCCTAATCTTGCCATTTCTATCCCTCATTTTCACAGGAACATGTCTCTCCTGCACGCTAATCAACCTCTCTTCAAAAGCCTCCCACATATCAAATGTGGATTTACCTTCAAACAGCTGCTCCCAATCTACATTCCCCAGCTCCTGCCGAATTTTGGTATCGTTGGCCTTCCCCCAATTTAGCACTCTTCCTTTGGGACCACTCTTGTCTTTGTCCATGAGTATTCTAAAACTTACGGAATTGTGAGCACTATTCCCAAAGTAGTCCCCTACTGAAACTTCAACCACCTGGCCGGGCTCATTCCCCAACACCAGGTCCAGTATGGCCCCTTCCCGAGTTGGACTATTTACATACTGCTCTAGAAAACCCTCCTGGATGCTCCTTACAAATTCTGCTCCATCCTTTTAACTCATAGTTATTGACAGTCAAGCAGAATTTTCTATTTTTTTTTAATTTGTTCTCAGGTGTGGGCATTGCTGGCAAATTAGCTTTTATTACCATCCCTAGTTGCCTTGAGAAGGTGGTGGTGGACCCTGTCCTTGAACCACTGCAGTCCTTGTTCCATAAGTTTTAAGGTACTTGTGGATAAGGATAAGAGTAGTCCTCGGGTGAAGGTGCTAAATTGGGGGAAGGCTAATTATAACAATATTAGGCAGGAACTGAAGAATTTAGATTGGGGGCGGCTGTTTGAGGGTAAATCAACATCTGACATGTGGGAGTCTTTCAAACGTCAGCTGATTAGAATCCAGGACCAGCATGTTCCTGTGAGGAAGAAAGGCATGTTTGGCAAGTTTCAGGAAGCTTGGATAACACGGGATATTGTGAGCCTAGTCAAAAAGAAAAAGGAAACATTTGTAAGGGCTGGAAGGCTAGGAACAGATGAAACACTTGAGGAATATAAAGACAGTAGGAAGGAACTTAAGCAAGGAGTTAGGAGGGCTAAAAGGGGTCATAAAAAGTCATTGGCAAACAGGATTAAGAAAAATCCCAAGGCTTTTTATACATATATAAAGAGCAAGAGGGTAACCAGGGAAAGGGTTGGCCCACTCAAGGACAGAGATGGGAATCTATGTGTGGAGCCAGAGGAAATGGGTGAGGTGCTAAATGAGTACTTTGCATCCGTATTCACCAAGGAGAAGGACTTGGTGGATGATGAGCCTAGGGAAGGGAGTGCCGATAGTCTCAGTCATCTTATTATCAAAAAGGAGGAGGTGTTGGGTGTCTTGCAAAGCATTAAGGTAGATAAGTCCCCAGGGCTTGATGGGATCTACCCTAGAATACTGAGGGAGGCAAGGGAAGAAATTGCTGGGGCCTTGACAGAAATCTTTGCATCCTCATTGGCTACAGGTGAGGTCCCAGAGGACTGGAGAATAGCCAATGTTGTTCCTTTGTTTAAGAAGGTGGTAATTATAGGCCGGTGAGCCTTACGTCAGTGGTAGGGAAACTATTAGAGAGGATTCTTTGGGACAGGATTTACTCCCATTTGGAAACAAACGAACTTATTAGCGAGAGACAGCATGGTTTTGTGAAGGGGAGGTCGTGTCTTACTAATTTGATTGAGTTTTTTGAGGAAGTGACGAAGAGGATTGATGAGGGAAGGGCGGTGGATGTTGTCTATATGGACTTTAGTAAAGCCTTTGACAAGGTCCCGCATGGCAGACTGGTGCAAAAGGTGAAGTCACACGGGATCAGAGGTGAGCTGGCAAGATGGATACGGAACTGGCTCAGTCACAGAAGACAGAGGGTAACAGTGGATGGGTGTTTTTCTGAATGGAGGGATGTGACTAGTGGTGTTCCGCAGGGATCAGTGCTGGGACCTTTGCTGTTTGTAGTATATATAAATGATTTGGAGGAAAATGTAGCTGGTCTGATTAGTAAGTTTGCAGACGACACAAAGGTTGGTGGAGTTGCGGATAATGATGAGGATTGTCAGAGGATACAGCAGGATATAGATCGGTTGGAGACTTGGGCAGAGAAATGGCAGATGGAGTTTAATCCGGACAAATGTGAGGTGATGCATTTTGGAAGGTCTAATGCAGGTGGGAGGTATACAGTAAATGGCAGAACCCTTAGGAGTATTGACAGGCAGAGAGATCTGGGCGTACAGGTCCACAGGTCACTGAAAGTGGCAATGCAGGTGGATAAGGTAGTCAAGAAGGCATACGGCATGCTTGCCTTCATCGATCGGGGCATAGAGTATAAAAGTTGGTAAGTCATGTTGCAGCTGTACAGAACCTTAGTTAAGCCACACTTAGAATATTGCGTGCAATTCTGGTCGTCACACTACCAGAAGGACGTGGAGGCTTTGGAGAGGGTACAGAGGAGGTTTACCAGGATGTTGCCTGGTCTGGAGGGCATTAGCTATGAGGAGAGGTTGGAAAAACTCGGATTGTTTTCACTGGAACAACGGAGGTGGAGGGGCGACATGATAGAGGTTTACAAAGTTATGAGCGGCATGGACAGAGTGGATAGTCAGAAGCTTTTTCCCAGGGTGGAAGAGTCAGTTACTAGGGGACATAGGTTTAAGGTGCGAGGGGCAAAGTTTAGAGGGGATGTGCGAGGCAAGTATTTTACACAGAGGGTGGTGAGTGCCTGGAACTTGCTGCCAGGGGAGGTGGTGGAAGCAGATACGATAGCGACATTTAAGAGACATCTTGACAAATATATGAATAGGAAGGGAATAGAGGGATATGGGCCCCGGAAGTGCAGAAGGTGTTAGTTTCGGCAGGCATCAAGATCGGCACAGGCTTGGAGGGCCGAATGGCCTGTTCCTGTGCTGTACTGTTCTTTGTTCTTGTAATGCTGCTGTTAGACAGAGAATTCCAGGATACTGATTCATTGACCATGAAGAGACCAAAGTCAGGATGGTGTGTGACTTGCAGAGAACTTGCAGGTTGCAATGTTTGAATGATAATGCAACTGTGTTTATATTGTTTCTCTGTGGGTTCCGTGGATCTGCCGCTGAAGTTAGAGCAGACAATTGGGAGAACCTCCATGATAAACCACCCCCAAATGCCGCAGCACTTGTTCAGCACAGAAGAAGCAGCTTCCTCAGGAAATGTCAAAAGGCAATTGGACATGCACTCGAAGAGAACTAATCTATAATAATAATTTTTCTGGTTGGTCTATGGGTTGATTTGGTGGACGGAGCCTGGTGCTCACAGAAGCACATGGGGTATGCGGTGCATTGAAGTGTGTGATGCACGTGGGGGTGGTGATAGCCCTGTCTGGAGAGACTGGGGACGGGAGGGGATGGCATTTATGCAAGGTATGGAATGGAGGATGGGGATGGAATAGAAGGGGTGGGATGGGGGTGGCTATGGCATGAGAGGGATAGCATGGGATGGGGATTGAAGGAAGTATTGTTGCGATAACGATACTAATTTCACCCCAAATGTTTTCTGGGTCTCTGCTAGTTCGTAAAGTTACAGGGGAAAAGCTGTGGTGTGGGACAAACTCTGGAATTTCTTCCAAAAGCCAGCACAGACACAATGAGCCGAATGGCCTCCTTCTGTGCCGTAGGATTCTATGACTCTGAGCTATTTATTGCCTCCTGTAATTGGGGTCTCCCCTAAGATTATTTATAAATAATGACGGGTAGGTGGGGTTGGGGGGTAGGGGGGATGAGTATCTTCCCGACATATATACAATCAAAAACTTGGAATACATCTGATTGAGAAGTGTGAAAAATGCAAATTAACCCTCTACGTAAATTTAATCCATTGTGTGTAATCTGTACCGGGATTCCTTACATTAATTGCTCATTTTATATTGATAAGAAGAAATCTAAAAATAAGCAGTCAATGCAATGATTTAGAATCCTGGCAATTATTGGGCTGAAATGTCCTGCTACACCAAATGTTAGATCGTTGTGTGCCCCAAACTCTGCAACCATCCAGTAGTCAATTCTGGGACAACACAGATAAAACAGAAACAGTCTCTCAACTCACTGACGTTTCTCTACTTTCAGTTTCTTGAATACTACATAACCACTTTGATTTTAAAGTTATCATTGCCTTCACAGATCTCCAATTGGGCTTGGACTTGAAACTAAGAGCTGGATCAGGATGGGGTGCTGTATAATAACAAATTTCCTCAACATCCTTGAGAGTGTAAATTTCTTACAACACTGTTTCTTTCAATAGATGAAGTGAGTTATAACTTTGAATAATTTAATGAAAATGCACCAAAGAAGTTTCTCACTGAACTTTTACTTGTTAACTGGAGTGTGATTTAAAATCAGCACAACATTTTTTTTCAAAGTGACTCCTGACAATGCAGTGGCCCGCTGACGTTATCACAGCGTGCCAAGCTGTACACATGAGCAAATGGTCTCCTGCTCTCAGTGAGATGCTGCACATGCACAGCCTACGTCTTGCCAGGACTGGTTGGCGCATGTGCAGGAAAGCATCATCGTATAACACCAGTGTCATTGCGAGACTGAGGGAGGCACTTTGAGGCTGAAGCAGGATCCCCACTACTCGCTCCCCCCAACTCAGCTACTCGCTCCCCCCGCCCGCTTCCTTCCACTCAGCTATTCTCTCCCGCCCCATTCGCCGTTCTCCCCCCTTGGCTCCAGGTCCCGACGCTTTCTCCCCCTCACCCCTCCACCCCACCGGCCACTTCAACGCTTCAGCCGCTCGCTCCAGTCCTTGCAACTGCTCCCCCCAACTCCCCTCAGCCGATTGGACCCCTCTCCTTGCTTCCCGCCACCCCTCGTGGCCTGCCTTGCTTCTTCGGGCGACACTCGGAGAACGATTGAACGTGGGAGCGAGTGGCTGAGAGGAGGGAAGTACCGAAGCCTGGAGCTAGCGGCTGAATGGGGGGAGGGAAACAGGGAGCGAGTGGCCAGAGAGCGGGGTGTGGGGGGGCGGAAAGTGAGGAACAATCGGCTGAGGGGAGGGGAAGGGGAGAGCAGTGGCAAGACCTGGAGCGAGTGGCTGAGGGAAGGGGGGAAACAGCGAGGCTGTAGTGAGTGCTTAAGGGAAGGCAGTGTGGAGCCAGCGGTGAGAAGACAGGCACAGGAAGGACTGATAGAGGGGATTTTTGTTGTTTTTCTGTGATATATTGAGCAACACCATCTTTAATCCTGGCAGCTGCCTGAACGTCGCAGACAGTGACTTTTCAGTGGAAGAGGCTGCATTTGCACTTGTGCTAGTACCGCGCCACCTAGTGGTTGCATTGTCAGCAAACGCAGCCTTTTTTTTACCTGGTGAGAGAACCTGAGTTTGACCACCAGAGGCGTTATTTGAGGTGCCCACATCTTTAATCACTCCTGCATTAACCAGAGCCTTTAAACAAAGCACAAAATCATCATCAAAAGCAAAGGAAGGACATAACAGAGGTAGCACTTTCTGTGCAAAGCACACTCCAATCTGTATTATTTTTAAACTGCTTCAAATATAATATACCTGCTAGTTGTAAGAATTTAATTGAATACTAATCGCACATTTTGTCCACTCTGGAGAGCAGGGCCAGGGTTGTATGAGTCCTGACGGCAGGACCGGAAATGGCATAACTTCCGCTTCCGCCATTTTTCCCTCTTCCCATGCGATTTTATATGTAAATAAACCGTGCGTCGACGGGCATGGGAAAGATGTGGGATTATGCGATGTGGACAGCTTTTCATTGGTGGAACCCACCATCACTGGCTAAGCACTATGGTCGCCACAGATATAAAGCATTCTGTGCTTGCAGCCTGAAGGATTAGCAGCTTTCCTATCATATAAGTCTCTGTATAGGAACCTAAAGTAAAGCTTGTACTTAATTCAAAATGTTTTTGCCTCCCTTGATTTTTGTAATCCAGCACCAACTTCACATCATTTATTTCTCACTGCAGCACCAGCAAAGAAATTGTCAGCCAGCAGGCAGAGTCCCGCCCCACAGTTCAGTGGTGCTTCCCTGCAGGTTCTCCTCCAAGCCGTCAGGGAAAGGCGGGAGGTCCTTTTCCCTGAGTCTGAAGACCCTGCCGCCTGACCAAGGTGGCCAGGATGGAGGTGGCTGTGGAGATTTCGAACCATGGCGTGCCGCAGCGAACCTGGGTGCAATGTCGCAAGCATATCAATGACTTGCTTGGAGCGGTGAGGGTAGGTGGTCTTGGTGAGGCTGCCCCCTTGTTTTTCTCCCTGGCTCTGTCTCTTTAAGGCAGAGGGCAGTCAAGGCATGCAGTGGAATGCGTGAACAACCTTGGTGCCATACATGTACTGACTGGTATTGTGCTTGGATGTGCCGTGCGAAAGCCAGTTTTGAATGAGTGATGTTGATGCATGTTTACAATGGTTGTGATTCATCTTTTGACATGTCATTAAATCTGCATTGTCTCCTGCAGGATAAACACACCCACAACCAAGGGGGGGCAGGCAATGACAAGTGGAGGTGTCCCAGACATCAGAGTCCTGACACCGGCTGAAGAGGAGGCTACAGAAATTGTGAGAGAGGAGGGAGGCAGAGCAATCACAGATGACGAGGCAGGATCTTCAAGGCGTAAGGATGAATTGTCATCTTCAGTCTTGTGTGTGAACTCATGTTCAGCTGATGCTTAATGTACCTCTGTTTATGTCTCCAGTGCAGGTGCCTGCACTCGAGTGTCTGGAAGCCACAAGGCTCAAGAGTCCTCCTCTGGGGAGGAAGATGAAGCCAGTGCCCCACAGGATGCACTGTCACCTGCCTCTTCTTCCACCTCCACCAACACAGATACATCCACACGGTCCACGGGGTGGGGGGGGGTGGTGATTTAAGATTAGAATCTGGGTCATAAGCTGGTGGTCACAACACAGACACATCCCAGCAGCTGAGGGAGCATGTGCCAGCTGGGTCCCCTGGCAATCGGAGGACTACTGGGGACCAGGGCACTGCTCAACCCCACTCTCATGATGATCCTGTTTGTAGCTATGAGGAGTCTGCTAGATGTGCAGCAAAGCCATGTAGAAAATTTGTCGGAGATGCCTGAGGTCATGCATGGCTTTGCACGTGCCATGCAGGAGTCCATGCAAGCCATGACGTCTGCCATGTCCCAGGCATATGAACACATGGGTTCTCCAGCCAAAAGTTTGGCGAGCTCTGTGGCGAGTCTGTTTGAGCACTCCCACATGCACTCTGACCAGCACTCCATCGCTGTTGCCGTGGGCTCCATTCAGCGGAGTCAAAGTGAGAGGGAAACGAGGAACCAGGACCTCCCTCCAGATGCTCCTTCCTCTCAGGGAGACAGGCATGTGCCATCGTGCACCCAGATGGAGGAACATGTGCTAGCTGCCCTGGGGCCTTCCTCTCAGGACACTCCCAGGGTAAGTGGTATCTTGTTCTCCCCCCCCACACCCCCCCCCCCCCCACCCCTCCAACATTGACTCCCTTACCTCCAGCAGGTGAACACACGGGGGATACTCAAGTACCAGTGCTGCAGACCCCCAGTAGGATGGAACCATCAAGGCCCCGTTCCTCCAGAGGATGTCCGCCACGGTCATCCACAGCACCAGGGCAGCGCACTGAGCAGACTGCCTCCACCTCAGCTGCTAATGTCAGGGTAGCACCTGGACGTAGCAGGAGAAAACAGAAAAAGCAACAGTTTTGAGCACAAAGGTGGAGCGGGTGCTGTAATTATTGTAAACATATTGCTGAAGTTTTAATACTTCTTTATTTAATTTAATATTAGATGCACTCTCATAAATCATTTGCTTTGTTTTAGATGAAAAGGAAAATATTCACTGGAGGCCTATGGCAGGAAAGCTTTGATGCTTGCAAAGCATTTCAGAAAGTGTCCATTTATCTTTGCTATTTGAGCCTTCAGTCTTCAACGATGGCTGTTTTCTGTCGAAGATTTTTCACTTTTTTCACTATCAACATGCCTTACATTTGTGGTTCTGCGGTCCTTGCATTGGTGTGTTTTCAGTTCCACTGTAGTCCTGAGAAGTTTGATCTGCTGGTCACAAATTGCAACAAAGTTGTAGCTTCCTATGAATGCGGATTAATGCCTTGATTCAGGAAAACTTTCCAATGGAGGTGCAGGTCTCCTTTAATGAAATTGATAACATAGTGGCCATCAGGCACATCTCCAGTGCAGGTTCATGTGCTGTTTTCAGAAGAGCCCTTCTTTTTCATAACAGGAATGAATAAGACCTCAGGCGTATATGAACATATTTGGAGAATTTTTTTCCCCCTACCAGCGTTCCTTGATGAAGCGGCTTATTGCTGGCTGAAACATGCAAATCAGAGGTTCTCCCTGATGTCCCTGATGAGCAGCACTGTACCTCTCTTCAGCTGCGCTTTGGGAATGCCACACTGGGTGTCATCAACCATGTAGAAAGAGGGTAACCCTTGTCACCCAGGATCCAGCCATTTACTTTGGCTGGTTCTTCAAAAACTCCTGGCAGCTGTGAGTTCTTCAAAATGCTTGAGTCGTGATAGCTCCCTGGGAAACGTGGGCAAAAAATGCATTATTCTTCTCCTGTGGTCGCAAACCAGTTGTACATTTGAAGAGTGGAAGCCTTTAGCAATTCACAAATGCAGCTGGCTGGTCCCAGGGAGCTCTAATAGCCACATGAGCACAGTTGATCACCCCTTGTACTCTAGGGAACCCAGCGATGGCGCTGAAGTCTGCAGAGCTTGCTGCCTGGCTGTCCTCGTCTACGCTTAAGTAGATTAAATCATTGGCCCATCAAAATAGGGCATTGGTCACCTCTTTGATGTACCTATGGGTCACAGCTGTGATATGCCACATGACATCCATCGATCCCTGGAAGGGCCACGAGCAAAAAGAATTGAGTGCAGCAGTCAGCTTGAAGGCAAATGGAATTCCCACCAAACCCAAGCGGTTGGGGGTCATGCCGCAGGTTCCTACAAATTTCTATGACCATTTCACATGACGTCCTTAGGGATCTCTGGCATTGCCTCTGTATTTGAAGATAATTTGACCTTGTCCTGAGGATGTGATAATGTGCCAGCGTCGTCTTCAATAATGCCATTCCTGGATGTTGTCATTCGGAGCATCCTCACCTTCTTGTTCTGCCTGTTGCTGGCATTCAGATATCATGCATTGAGGGGAAAAATCCCTCTTTAGTCACTCTCTCTGCTCTTCTTCCCATGGTACTAGACAAATCCACTCTTTTAGGGCCCATACAATTCCACCCCTGGCATTTCAAATCTTGCTTCATCACACAGTCCAGTGACATATTATGCAGACTACCATGTATGGTGGCAGGGAATTGCATTTATTTTAATGCTTCTTTAAAAGGGGGCACTTGTGAACTCTTAAAGTTGATGACACCAGTCATCCAGATTGGAAATCTACATCAAAGAGTTTGCACTTTCCTATTGGGTGGCAAAGTAACCAATAGACTCTCTTATCTAACCGCTAGTGGCCAAATGAAGAATGACATTGGTAGATGTGTGGGGACGCACTGATTTCATTCTGCCAACTGGGTACAGTGCATGGCACGAGGAAACATGAGGATGGGAGAAGAGCAAAACTTACAAAGAAAAATTGGTGTAATAAATAACCTCTATTATCTGCTCTTACCTGATTGGATGTTTTATTCCAGTTGATTCTATAAATTACCGTCAGAAAGAAAACTAATTGTGCAACCACGCAAATCAATATTCCAGACCAGAGACCTGCAAAATAATAATGGTGCAGTGAGGATGGGGGCAATGTTGTTCAGTTTTCCTTCCAAGTCTGTTCCTTTATGAAACCCTTTCACCTTTATCAGATGGCTGGTGTCAGTCTGTGCGGTGCTACTCGTCCACATTGGGCCTCAGCACCACTGGATTCAGGACATGAAGGATTCAGCCAGGGATCCCGCCCCTGATTAATATCTAATGATCCATGGTGGAAATGTGTGCGTGTGTGAAGTTGGGCGAGGCCTGTGACTCGACTCAGCTGTGATGCTCACCTCCTGCCGATATTCCAGTGTCTATGGTTACACATGAAAAATGGCCGTGGGAGCAAAGTACCATATATAATGGTACAGATTGAGAATTGATAAACCATTGTCCCCAAATTTCCACAGGGCTGGTTGCACCCCAGAGGCAGAACTTCCACCCAACTACATTCTCCAGCACTGACCTCAAGATGGAACAGTATCCTCAGTAAGTGAGTGGGTGGAGGGTGATCATTGCAAGAACAAAGGGGAGAAAAATGTAAATTCCTACCAAATATACCAAGTTTTGTAGTAAACATCAGTGCGATTCCAATGGGAAATCCAATTAGGTAGTATCCAACTAGGTTGCTGATAGCTCCCAGTTTTTGCTTCCCCGTTCCTTTCAACACTCCACCACATGCACACTGTAGAATAGACAAACAGAATATATTACACTGATTACACAACCTGCTGTGGTTTCTACAGGAAGGAAACAAAACCTAGTGACTTAACATGTCCTCAAATAATTCATAACCAATGTTGGGTAAGGGTATCAAGGGATATGGAGCCAAGACGGGAAAATGGGGTTCAGGTGCATATCAACCATGATCTAATGAAATGGCGGAGCAGGTTCGAGGGTCTGAAAGGAACAGGAATAGGCAATGTTCCAAACCTATCTAGTTGCTAACTCCAGCAATGTGATACCAGCAATATGATGTCACCTTTTTTCCAGGAGGCGATGTTCTGATCACTTTCAGTCAAACGTAAGCTTGAAAAAAACACAATTAAAAGCACAGCAATCCCAAAACAAAAACACTTCAAACCATTCCAAGACAACAGACAATGGGGAGGAATTTCCTCAGGGATTTCTCCCACTGTAAGTTTAGTGCTGGTTCTGTGGAGACCTCTTTTATGTAGGTAGTTGCTGACTGCTTGATTCCAGTTAGCCACCTTCACAGATCCCCCACTATCATCAATATCAGTATCCCTCTGGTTTGCTTCACTCTGCCTGATATTAAGACGCAACAGGACACAGCAAAGACTCGAGGGCTCTTCTTTTGCTGAAGACCTGGGCACCAGAGTTAACTGCTCTCCTACCCAATTGTTTCAGTAAAAACGCAAGAAATAGAAGCAGGAGTAGGCCACACGGCCTACAGCCTTCTCCGCTATTCAATAAGATCATGACTGATCAGATTGTGACATCAACTCCAATTTCCCACTACTGGGGCGGCACAGTGGCGCAGTGGTTAGCACTGCAGCCTCACAGCTCCAGCAACCCGGGTTCAATTCTGGGTACTGCCTGTGTGGAGTTTGCAAGTTCTCCCTGTGTCTGCGTGGGTTTCCTCCGGGTGCTCTGGTTTCCTCCCACAGCCAAAAGACTTGCAGGTTGATAGGTAAATTGGCCATTATAAATTGCCACTAGTATAGGTAGGTGGTAGGGGAATATAGGAACAGGTGAGGATGTGATAGGAATATGGGATTAGTGTAGGATTAGTATAAATGGGTGGTTAATGGTCGGCACAGACTCAGTGGGCCGAAGGGCCTGTTTCAGTGCTGTATCTCTAAATCTTAAAAAATCTAAATCTATGAAACTGGCTTCTACTTAAATGCATCAATACCATTCACCTCAACTGCTCCTTTTGGTATCAATTCCCAATTCTCAGCACTCTCTGGACAAAAAAGATTCTCTGAATTCCCTATTGGATTTATTAGTGACTATTTTATTTTTAGGACTCAGAGTTGTGGTCTCGATTACAAGTGGAAATGTTTTCTTTATGTCAACCCTATCAAACCTTCCAACATCTTAAAGACCTCTATCGGGTCGCCCCTCAACCTTCTCTTTTCTAATTGCTGGTAACTTTCTGACTCCAGATCAGAGAATTCAGCATGAAATGACTGGTTTCATTTTTAATAAGGATGTTCTTCTAAATATCCTTATTTAGGATACTTCAGGTGAGATGAAGCAGGGTGGGATGAGGGTCGTGTGCAGCATAAACACAGGTACAGAGCAGTTTCTATGCTGTAAAATTCTTTGTCCGAGTGGATTACACCTGTAACAAAGTGGGAAATGCAAGTATGACATTATGAAGTGTGATGAACAACAGAAATGTCGCGTGTACTTATATCACAGATACTGAAATACTCACCGCCATGGCGTCAAACAAATGGAAAACAGCACAGAGTGGAATAACTTCGATAACTAAATGAACAATTTCTCTGGAAAATGAGGAGAGGGATATCAGAGAGCTTTCAGATGATTCTGAATTCATTTTGTAAATGTGTAATGATGAGTTTTGATGTTTGTAGAATTTAGATTTACTAACTTGTCATTGGTAAAGATATAAGCCACCACATTCCTTGTTGCTCCAATTATCACTGCATTTACTAATGAGATGCACACTGTGGAAATAAGTGTAAAACGTGAAGGATTCACAGAAAATAATCTATTTGAAGTTCCAGAGAACCTTTTTGAAGAAAATTGCAATTCAGTTTCTTTCTACCCTCCCCTTTTCCAACACATGACCTCCCCACCCCCGCCCCCCTCTGCTTTACTGGCTGTTGACTCTCTGTCTGGGTGCAGTTTGATGGACCCCATCCCCTCCTCACTCCCTCCTGTAACTTGCTCCAGGGAACTTCTTCCTGATTAAGTCTAGACAGTGAATGTCCACCTATTTGATGGTGGTGGAGGCATCGCCATTGGTTCTGGTCCCGTCTTCACTCATTGTCCACACCCACGCTCTGGATAACCATCAGGAGCAGGAACCATGAACGATTTTCCCCTCCTTAATCCAGATTGTTGAAGCTAATCGCAGAACTTTAACTGGCATCCCAGCTGAGATCAGTAAACACAACACAGACCAGGCAACAAACATGGGGTCTTCCTATGGATAGAATATAAAATAGAAACAGAAAATGCTGGAAACACTCAGCAGACCAGGCAGCCTCTGTGGAGAGAGAAACAGTTAACATTTCAGGTTGGTGATGTTTCGTCAGAACTGGCAAAAATTGGAGATGTAACAAATTTTAAAGCAGATACAAAGGTAGGGAAATGGGGCCGGGAGGATAGAATGAAAGGGAAGGTCTGTGATAGGGTGGGAGGCAGCAGATATTAAATGAAAGAAGAGATGATAGAGCAAGACAATAGGGGGTGGTAACAGGACAAGTAAAGAAACCGAAGGAAGGGAAGCATAGGTTATGATCTGAACTTGTTGAACTCAATGTTGAGTCTGCAAGGCTGTAATGTGCCTAATCGAAAGATGAGGTGCTGTTCCTCAAGCTTCATAAAGGGACCTGACACTCAACAGCAGTTCCTAATATAACATGCAGGTCACATACAATGTACATTGGCAATTCTGACACCAGGGGGCAGGGTTTACTGTTATCCAGGTTTAACAGTGACTGCTGTTTTCTTGTTTTTATTTCAGATTTCCAGCATCCGCAGTATTTTGCTTTTATTAACAGTGACTGCCTATAGCTTTCCTGATGGATCAGCTGGTAAAGGCAATGAGTTATTGTGCTGAGTATACTGGGAATGGCCCAGCTTTAATCCCAATCTGTTCTTAATCAGCTGATCTGAACTGGGGAGTGGGGAGGGAGGAGTGGGGACACTGTCTAGGAATGATATTATTACATAGATGGCCTCAGTGCCCTTGGATTAGGAAGAGAGATAGATGATCATCCAGTGTTTTGTCCCCTGATTGCTATGCAGTGATCGTGGTCCAGACATCTTTGGCTGCTTCATTAATAACCTTCCCTCCATCACAGGGTCAGATATGGAACTGTTTGCTGACCATTTTGCAGTTTGTAACTCCATTAACCACTCCTCCAGTAACGAAGCAGCCTACAGAAGGATGTGGATAATATCCAGGCTTGGACTGGTAAGCCAACACCATCCAGTGCTTGATTGAGTCTAATGGAAGGAGAACCAATATCCATCCCCTTCATCACTGGACACATTGTGGCTGCAATATTTACGGGACAAAATTGTCACTTGGGTAAATATGGGTTATTTCGGGAAAACCAGCACAGATTTGTGAAGGGCAACTCATGTTTAACTAACTCGCTGGAGTTTTTTGATGAGGTAACAGAGAAGGTAGATCAGAGCAATGCTGTTGATGTGGTATCTATGGACTTCCAAAAGGCATTTGATAAAGTGCCACACAACAGAGCTGTCAGCAAAGTTATAGCTCATGAAATAAAAGGGACAGTAGCAACATGGATATGAAATTGATTGAGTGACAGGAAACAGAGAGTAGTGGCAAATGGATATTTTTCAGACTGGAGAAAAGTTTGTAGTGAAGTTCCCCAAGGGTTGGTGTTCGGACCCTTGCTGTTCCTGATACATATTAGTGTCCTAGACCTTGGTGTACGGGGCACAAATTCAAAATTTGTGTATGATATGAGACTTGGAAACATAGTGAACTGCAAGAAGGATAGTGTAGAACTTCAAAAGGACATAGACAGGTTGGTGGAATGGGTGGACAAGTGACAGATAAAATTTAATGCAGAAAAGTGTGAAGTAATTCATTTTTGGAGGAAGAACATGGAGAGACAATATAAAATAAAGGGTTCAATTCTAAAAGGGTTGCAGGAGCAGAGGGTCTTGGGTGTATATGTGCAAAAATCATTGAAGATTGCAGGGCAGGTTGAGAGAATGGTTAATAGAGCAGACAGTATCCTAGGCTTTATTAATAGGGGCATAGAGTACAAAAGCAAGGAAGTTGTTTAAAACCTGTGTAGAACAGTGGTTTGGCCTCAACTGGAGTATTGTGTCCAGTTCTGAGCACCACACTTAAGGAAAGATGTGACGGCATTAGAGAGAGTGCAGAAAAGATTCATGAGAATGGTTCCAGGGATAAGGAACTTCAGTTATGACGATAGATTGGAGAAATTGGAACTGTTTTCCTTAGGGAAAGAGAAGGTTGAGAGGAGATTTGATAGACGTGTTCAAAATCATGAGGAGTCTGGACAGAGTAGTTAGGGAGAAACTGTTCCCATTGGTGGAAGGGTCAAGATCAGGAGGGCACAGATTTAAGGCAATTGGCAAAAGAAGCAATTGCGACAAGAGGAACAGCTTTTTCACGTAGCAAGTGGTTAGGATCTGGAATGCACTGCCTGAGAGTGTCGTGAAGGCAGGTTCAATCGAGGCCTTCAAGAGGGAATTGGATTGTTATCTGAAAAGGAAGAATGTGCAGGGTTACGGGGAGAAGGCGGGGGAGTGGCACTAGGTAAACTGCTCTTTCGGAGAGCCAGCGCAGACACGACGGGCCGAATGGCCTCTTTCGCTGCTGTAATGATTTCATGATGATCTACAGGATGCAGCAACCTGCTAAAGTTAATTTGACAGCATATCTTCTCCCTGTGACTACTGACACAGAGAAGAAGAGTGGCAATGTTGTAGAAGCATCATCACTATTAATTGGCCATCCAACTCTCACACTATGCTGCCTTGAACATATATCATCGTTCCTTCATGGTCACTGAATCAGGAGCCAACCCTTTCAGAAGGGTTCAAAAGGGAAGAACATTGGATTTTAGTCCAATTTTTGTTAATGAGTTTAAACTATTGGACTCACCGATGCAGTATATAGCAACTTTAGCAGAGTTTACAGCCTGCTCTGGATTTCTGGCACCCAGCGCGTTACCCACGTGAACAGTTGCAGCCACACTGTATCCCATAGAAATCTGCAGGAGAAATACAAATAGCTGCTTATGTTCTGTTATTCTCCATTCCCCCACCTCCCCATTTAATCTGTTGCTGAAAGCAACTGGTCCATCAATATACCTGTGGGTGAACATATCACCAAACAGACCAGGAAGGTCAGAGGTTCAGTCCCTCATTTGTGCTGAGTTGCCTAATCTCAGTTGGGAAGCAGTTGGCATTACAATTAGCCTCATTAACCACCACCCACAACTCTGCCCCCTTCCTCATCCTTCAGGCTTCTGGAAGAAATAAAAGCAATCAGAGTTTGTTCTTAATTACTATCTGTTAACGCTGCCACAACGCGTCCAACACATAGATGTTGAATAAGTGGAGCAACTCTGTTGGCTGTGATTCCCTCCTTTGTGTCTTTCCCTCCTACCTTCAAATTGCCTTCTGACAACATAATCCCTCCATCACCTTGTCCCTCCCTATCTTTGTAGCCTCCTCTAGCCATACAAGCAATCTCTGCATTCCTCCAATTGTGACCATTGCACATTCTTAATATCTATTGCTCTACCATTGGTGGACATGCCTTCATCTGCCTCAGCCTCAAGCTCTAGAATTCCCTCCCCTAAACCTTTCCACTTCTCTTCCTTTCTCTCCTGCTTTAAATGCCCCTTGAGACCTACCTCTTTGACTGAGTCTTTGGTCACCAGTCCTAACATCTTCTGATCAAATTTTATTTGAAAGTGTTCCAGTGAAGTGCCTTGGAATATTTTACTATGTTAAAGGTGCTATATTAAGACATTATTGTTGTTGAAGAATGGCCCCTTAGATGAGGTACTAGAAAGCCCCTAGTAAAATTTGAAACCAATCCCAATACACTTCAGAACATGGACCATCTCATAGAAAAGTAACCTACATGCCCCAAACAAACGTATAGCTGCCAGGAGCCTGTGTTACCATTACTGTCAAAGCCAAAATTTCTTTTTCTCTGATACAACTATTATGTCTCCTGGTTTCCATAAGAAAGAAATAATCACACTCTAGACTTGGAAAGACTGGAGCTCTTTGTTTATTTCATTCAGTTTCCATGCTGCCTGGTAAGGACCTACCCCAGAGCAGTGTAGTGTTACACATCACATGACTGCAGTGCAGCAATGGATGTGCCCCACCTGGAACACTCTTACACATAACAATGAGTTCTTAGCTCTTGACGGCTAAGATAATAATAGATAACAACAACTTATCTGGATATGAGAAGGCGGAGCTGAAAACAGCTTCATAAAATAATATTGAAGTTTGCTGATGATTCCAAGTTAAGAGGCACGGCAAACCAAAGAAGGATACAAGGGATGGCAGGGGGTGTAAGCAGGTTAGTAGACAGGCTGATAGATGGCAAGTGCAGTTCAATGCCGAGAAATTTGGTATTACATTTTAGAACAGTGAAAGGAAATATACACTATGTAGTCAGATTGTTGACACAGTGGAGGAACAGAGAAATCTCAGGGTGCTAATATATCATTTAAAATGACAAGGTACATGTGGAAAAGGCAAATTAGATTCCAAATTTTATTTATATGTAAGTATTTAATATAAAAGCAGGGACTGTTGTTGAATTTCCACAAGATTTTGGTTAGGTCACAACTGAAATATTGCATGCAATCTAGACACCTCATATTACAGCCACAAAAAGGGCACTGCAAAGGTTCACTGGGATGATTCTAGGAATGAGATGCTAGAGCGACAAACAACTTGAAAAATTGAGGCTTTTATCACAGGAATAGAAAAAGTTAAGGGAGAAGGTGATAGAGGGTTCCCAAAATATGAAAGGTTGTGAGAGGGTAAATGGAGAAAACTGCTTTCACTGGTAACAAGGATGCATAAATCAGGATTAACATTAGAAGAACAAAGGCGAGGAGTTGGAAGAAATGTTTTCACAGAGAGGGCTATTAAAACATGGAATACCTTAGCACAAGGAGCTACTGAGGGAGAGACCATCACATAGTGTTATGACCGAGGTGGGAGGAGTGCACTGTTTATTCTACTTCCACTTCTCCACTGGTCACATCATATATTTACATCTTTTCCCACAAACCGATATGGTCAATCATAAACTCTATTTTTATCCCAGAATAAAACATACCAACCAGGTTTCTTTAATAAACAGCAAAATTATCAGTTTATTATAAAACAAGTCTTAACCAGTAATGAAGTAAAGTATAAACACACAGATCGAAATATAAAAGTTCCCTTTTTACCTTAGCCCCCCACATACACAAAACTAGCATTAACCAGAAAAATAAAGGGATTTTTGTTTTTAGAGCTCTATTACAGACAAAAAGAGAACTTGGGCTGAATACTTGCTCATTCCTGAAGAAACAGCAGATGAGATATGTTGTGTTCCAAAACTGGCATACAGGCTGGCCTCTGATTACATGTGGATGGATCACTAGGATCTTTTAGAACAGTTCTTTTCAGGCGACATAGAGAATTAAATAGCAGGCTTTTCTTCAAAGACAGGAGATGAGATGAGTTGACACAGTGGACTTCTCAGGTATTTTAGAGAGGTGCTGGAAAGCTGAGCTGGGTTGTGGTCTTCTCTCCTTTCTTAGGAATTCTTCTCTCTCCTTGGAAGTTCTCTTCTCTCCCTTGGAAGTTCTCTCCCATTTTAAATACTTGAACCCCAACTCAAAACAATTCAAAAGCGAAGTTAACAACAGGAGGTCAACCTTTTGACCTCTATTAATCTTGACCTGTCACTTCTTTGTAAACAACTTCTCCAGGTGTACAAAGTTCTCAGTTGTTTATTGAGCTGGAAGTCAGGTGCTTTCCCAGAAAGGCTTATTTTCCTTACAAGACCTCTCAGTGCCTGTTTTGAAAATATTTCCAGGGGCTGTTTTTCAAAGTCACGTGGCCTGTACATGACCCTCTTTGAAAACCCCAAAGTTTAACATTTCTTCAATCTTTCAAAAATTAATCCTCAAAAAATATATTTAACAAAACACAGAAACACTTTCATAACACCTCCATCCTTGGAGGAATGAAATGCCTTTTTAAATGCATTTCATTACAAAGTATGGAAAAAAAAGACGAAAAATTTTAAAACACACTTTCACACTCATACTCATTCACTCTTTTCTCGTAGCTAAAACAGTTCTGCTTTGTCCCATCTTTGCACTTAGACAACTCAGCAAAATCAGCTTCTAGATGAAGCATCTGCAATCACATTATTTTGTCCAGTAATGTGGATAATCTTTAAGTGATAAGGCTGTAATAGTAAACTCCATTGGAATAATCTGGTTTTCTGGTTTTTAAATTTTCCACAAAGGCTTGGGGTTATGATCAGTAGATACCAATGTCTCTCTTTAGTCATGGCAGACATAGACTTCAAAATGCTTAAGAGCCAATAATAAACCTAGGGTTTCTTTTTCCACTGTTGAATATCTTTTTTGATGTTGATTTAACTTTTTGGAAAAGTATCCCACTGGCCTTTCTATGCCTGATTCATTGTCTTGTAACAAGACTGCACTAACACCCAGTTCACTAGATCAATTGCTACTTTGAAGGGCTTAGTGAAATTTGGAGCAGCCAACACTGGTTCATTAGTCAAAATGGCTTTCAGCTACACAATAGATGCTTGGCTCTCCACTGACCGCACTACCTTGGTTTTCTTTTTCTGTAGTAAATCTGTCAGTGGAGCAACTATGGCACTGAAATTTGGTACAAACTTTCAGTAGAAACCACACATCCCAAAAACCTTATGATCTCTTGCTTAGTCTTAGGTGCAGGGAACTTTCACGTTTCTTGGCAATACTTGTCCTTGCCCTACTATATGCCCAAGTAAAGTCACTCTCACTTTCGCAAATTCATTTTTGGCAAGGTTTTTTTGAACTAAATCAACCGATTATAATTTTCTAAACACAGCTTCTATTTGTTCCAAGTTGTCCTTCCAAGTATCACTGTATACCAGCACATCATCAAGGTAAACTACAGTTAAGAACACTGCCTACCACTTGGTTCATTAGTCTCTGAAAGGTTGCTGGGGTATTTTTTTGCTCGAATGGCATCATTCAGTATTGGAAAAGACTGTCTGGTGTGACAAAGGCTGATATCTCTTCAGCTCAGGGTGTTAAAGGAACTTGCCAGTATCCCTTTAACAAATCTATTTTTATAAGAAACGTGGCACTGCCCACAGCCTTCCAAGCGAGATATTGGGTAGGAGTCTGTCTTTGTTACTGAATTAACTTTTCTGTAATCTATGCGGAGTCTAGTTGAACTGTCAGGTTTAGGCACTAATAATATTGGCAAACTCCAGCTGCTTTGACTGGGTTCAATTAGGTGGTTTTCCAACATGTAGGATTTCTGCTTTTATCTGGGCCTGCTTCTCTGGGCTGAAGCAATAAGGGTGCTGTTTTGTAGGAAAGGATTCCCCTACATCCACATCATGTGTGGCTAAGAGTGTAAATCCTGGCTTATCCCTACAGGCTCTTTTAAATGCAGTGAGTAGCCTTGTTAGGTCTTCTCATTGTTCTGCATCTAAATATGAAAGCATAATGTCTAATTCTCTTGACCACTTAATATGAATCACTGAACCGTGCTTTCAACCATTCACCCTGTAAAGACCGTAATACTAACAACTCATCCCCAGATTGAAATGTTCAGATCTTGGCATGCTTGTCTGCCCATTTCTTCATAGTTGTTTGGGAAGTTTTAAGGTGTTCTTGTGTCACTTTGCAAGCTCTTGTGAGCCATTCCCAGAATAAAGATACATAATCTTGCACAGAAGATTCAACCCTCAGTTCTAAAAACCTTTCTTTAATTAGTTTTAGAGGCCCTCTTATCTCATGTCCATAAACTAAGCAAAAGGACTAAAACTGGTATATTCATTCGGTGAATCCCTAGTGGCAAACAAAAGAAATTCTAGACCTTTATCCCAATCATGGGGATATTCATGACAATATGCCCAGATCATACTTTTGATGGTCTGATGGTACCTTTATAAAGCCCTGTGTGTCTGTGGGTGGTATGCTGAAGACTTTAACTGTATGATACCAAAATTACCCTTAACTTTCTGAAAATTTTTAAGCATAAAATTGGAACCTTGATCCGACTGAATTTCAATTGGTAATCCTTATCTAGTGAAGAAATGGGTTAACTTCTCTACCACTACCCTAGCAGAAATTGTTCAAGGGAATGGCCTCTGGGAACTGAGTATATGATAGTGTATATATTTTGTGTCCTGCTTTTGTTGTTGGTGAAGGTCCTACCCAGTCTACCAACACCCTACTAAATGGTTCTCCAATAACTGGTCTGGGAATTAGAGGTGCTGGTTTTATGGCAGGTTGCAGTATTCCCACAATCTGGAATGTAAGGCACGTTTTACAAAACTGAACCACCTCCTTTGAACGACCTGGCTAGTAAAAATGTCAACTTATATGTGATTTGGTCTTCCAGATCCCCACATGTCCCACTATAGGAATTTCATGCGCTTTCCTTAATAGTTCCCACTAATACTTTGGCAGTAATACTATCTAATGAACTACCTTCCATTTATCGTCCGCAGGTCTGTAAGGAGGTCTCCACTTCCTGATAAGAATCCCATTTTTAATATAATAGTCTTCTGAAACTCCCTTTGCCTCAGCTTCTGTTATTAAATATTTCCTTTGGATTATCCAAATCCAAAAAGAAAGTTTCAGATATTCGATTATCTGACTGTGACAATTTTACCTCCAACAATGGAACTTGTTTAACCATTGCTTGGGTTACTACATATGAAAGGAAAATTCCTGGAACCTTTTCCTGCAACTGTTCTGTCTGCTTAACTTCACTTGTTTTTTCCATGACCACTGGAGAAGCTACTACCCTTTGCTCTGGCCAAATCATTCCCCAGGAGTAGGTCAACTCTGTCTACTAGCAAACTATGGATACCTCCTCAGTTACCGTTCCAGACATTAGGTCACACTCCAGGTGCAGCCAATATAAAGGTACGGGTATATATTCCCTGCCAACACCATTAGCTAAAACTTCAGCATTCAGTGCGCTTTCTGGTGGAGGCATTATGCTTTTCCCCAGCAAAAGAGTTTGGGTAGCTCCTGTATCCCTAAGTATAACTATAGGTTTGCCTGTCTCACTTGAGTGAGGGGTTACTTTTCCTTCTGACAAGAATTCCTTATAACTCTCAGGTATCTTGTTCACGTCCCCCACACTCACATTGGTTTTTGTATTTGGCCTTACAACTGCAGTCAGAGCTACAGCCTGATCTGTCATACTCTCAGACAGGGCCGCTCTCTCTGCATTGGCTTTGTGTATCCCAATAAATCCCATGGGTTTCCCCCACAACTTCCAGCATTCTGCACAAAGATGTCCCACCTTGTGACAATGGCAACATTTAGGCTTGTGGACCTCACTTCCACCCTCAGCGCCCTCCTTTCTGGCATGAGGAGGAGATCCTGGGGCACTTCCAGCATTCCTTTCTTGTCCCTGGCTACTTGTCTTCCTTTCACACTCCGACCTTCTATCCTTCTTGGGTTTGTGAGGGTGACAAAGGGTTTATACAAAAGCTCATAATCATCAGCAATTTCTGCTGCCTGTCTGGCCATTGATACCTTCTGGTTCTCTACATGGGTTCTTATGAATGGAGGGAGTGAATTTTTAAACTCTTCCAGGAGAATTAGTTCCCTAAGGTTCTCATTTGTGTCTTCCATCTTTAATGCCCGTAACCAATGATCAAAATTAATTTGCTTTACTCTCAAATTCTATATAAGTCTGCCCAGACAATCTCTGGAGGTTCTGAAATTTTTGCCTGTATGTTTCAGGGACTAACTTATACGTAGAGAGAATAGCCTTTTTTGCCATCTCATACATGCAGAAGCCTCCTCAGAAAATATGGCACAAACTTCATGAGTTCTGCCCATCAACCTGCTTTGCATAAGCAGTGATCAGCTTTCCTTTGCCCACTTCATCTGTTTGGCTAACTTTTCAAATGAAATGAAAAATGCCTTTATAGCCCTTTCCTCACACCTAGGGAGGGCTTGTATAAATTGCAACAGCTCTCCACTGGGTCCTGTGCTAGAGGCAGATCTTTCCTCACTAGAACTTTCCTTGGAGCCAAGGCCACACTTTTGTCTTAGGTCCAGCTTTTTAATTTAAAATTCCCTTCCTTCTCTTTCTCTTTCTTTTTCCTCAAGTTCAAATTTCTTTTTTGTCAATTCCCTTTCAGGTTCAAGTTTTTTCAAATCTTTTTCGTTCTTTTTCTGTTCAAGCTCAAGCTGCTTCGTCTGTAACTGAATTTTAGATAATTTAACTGCACTACCCTCTGGTTTGCTTTCTTCTTCTAATTGCAAATGTGCTATTACTTCAGTTATATCTGCTTTCTTATCTCCTTATTTTAATTCTTACCCCAATTTTGATGCCAATGCTATCCGCTTAACCTTGGTTAAGTTCCTCAAATCACTCAGGGATACATCCTCCGTCCGCAGAAAACTCACAGCAACTGTTAAAGACATTCCTGTGGTGCAGACTTTACTCTATTACGGAAGAGAACTGGTTATTTTTATTTTTCCTTTTTCAATTATTATTATCCCACTACAATTGTACGTCATCAGCATTGGGTTTATCCCACAAACAGTCCCCAGTTATATGTTATGACCAAAGCAGGAGGAGTGCACTGCTTATTCTAGTTCCACTTCTCCACGGGTCACAATATATATTTAAACTTTTCCCATTCACTGATACGGTCAATCAGACTCTATTTTTATCCCAGAACAAAACGTACCAATCAGTTTCCTTTAATAAACAACAAAATTTTCAGTTTATTATCAAACAAGTCTTAATCAGTAATGGAGTAAAGCATAAACACAAATCAAAATATAAAAGTTCCCTTTTTAGCCTAGCTCCTCACACACACACACACACACACACACACACACACACACACACTCTCTCTCTCTCTCTCTCTCTCTCTCACACACACACACACACACACACACTCTCTCTCTCTCTCTCTCTCTCTCTCTCTCACACACACACACACACACACACACATGCAACGGCTAACAAGAAAAAGAAAGTGATTCTTGTTTTTAGAGCTCTATTACAGACAAAAAAACCAATTGGGCTGAATACTTGCTCATTTTTAAAGAAACAGCAGGTGAGATATGTTATGTTCCAAAACTGGCAAACAGTCTGGCCTTCGAGTACACATAGACAAGTCATTGGGATCTTTTAGAACAGTTCTTTTCAGGTGGCATTGAGAATTAATTTAGTAGGCTTTTCTTAAAAAACAGGAGACGAGATGAGTTGACACAGTGGACTTGTCAGGGTCTTTTAGAGATATGCTGGAAAGCTGGGCTGGGTTGTGGTCTTCTCTCCTTCCTTGGGAATTCTCTTCCCTCCTTGGAAGATCTCTTCTCTTCCTTGGAAATTCTCTCCCTTTTTATACTGTTCAACCCTAACTCAAAATAATTCAAAACAGGTCAAAACAGGACAGGTCGATAAGGGGGTTAAGAAGGCATATGGAATCCTTTCCTTTATTAGCTGAAGTATTGAATATAAGAGCAGGGAGGTTATGCTGGAACTGTATAACTCATTGGTTATGCCACAACTTGAATACTGTGTGCAGTTCTGGTCACCTCATTACAGAAAGAATGTAATTGCACTAGAGAGGGTACAGAGGAGATTTACAAGGATGTTGCCAGGACTGGAAAAATGCGGCAATGAGGAAAAATTGGATAGGCTAGAGATGGAACAGAGAAGGCTGAGGGGAGTTTAGATTGAGATGTACAAAATTGTGAGGGGCCTGGACAGAGTGGATGTGAAGGGTCTGTTCACCTTAGCAGAGAGGTCAGTGACGAGGGGGTATAGATTTAAAGTGATTGGTAGAAAAATTAGAGGGGCGATGAGGAAAAGCTTTTTCACCCAGAGGGTGGTGGGGGTCTGGAACTCACTGCCTGAAAGGGTAGTTGAGGCAGAAACCCTCAACTCAATCAAAAAGAGTCTGGATATGCTCCTCAACTGCCATAATCTGCAGGGCTACGGACCAAATGCTGGAAGGTGGGATTAGAATAGGTGGATCCTTTTTCGGCCGGCACAGACACGATGGGCCTAGTGGCCTCTTTCTGTACCTTAAACTTTCTATGATTCTATGATTCTAAAAGTGAAACCAACAACAGGGGGTTAACCTTTTGACCTCCATCAATCTTGACTTTGTCACTTGTTGGTAAACAACTTCTCCAGCTGTACAAAGTTCTGTGTTGCTTATTGAGCTAGAAGTCAGGTGGTTTCCTGGAAAGACTTGTTTTCCTCACAAGACCTCTCAGTGCCCCTTTTAAAAAACATTTCCAGGGACTGTTTTTCAAAATCAAGTTGCAGCTGTACAGAACCTTAGTTAGGCCACACTAAGAATGTTGCGTGCAATTCTGGTCGCCACACTACCAGAAGGACGTGGAGGCTTTGGAGAGGGTACAGAGGAGGTTTACCAGGATGTTGCCTGGTCTGGAGGGCATTAGCTATGAGGAGAGGTTGGAAAAACTCGGATTGTTTTCACTGGAACGACAGGGGTGGAGAGGCGACATGATAGAGGTTTACAAAGTTATGAGGGGCATGGACAGAGTCGATAGTCAGAAACTTTTTCCCAGGTTGGAAGAGTCAGTTACTAGGGGACATAGGTTTAAGGTGCGAGGGGCAAAGTTTAGAGGGGATGTGTGAGGTAAGTTTTTTACACAGAGGGTGGTGAGTGCCTGGAACTTGCTGCCAGGGGAGGTGGTGGAAGCAGATACAATAGCGACATTTAAGAGACATCTTGACAAATACATGACTAGGATGGGAATAGAGGGATATGGGCCCCGGAAGTGCAGAAGGTTTTAGTTTAGGCAGGCATCAAGATCGGCGCAGGCTTGGAGGGCCGAATGGCCTGTTGCTGTGCTGCACTGTTCTTTGTTCTTCGTTCTTTGCACATGACCCCCTTTGAAATCCCCAAAGTTTAACATTTCTCCAATCTTTCAAAAATGAATCCTCAAAAAATATATTTAACAAAACACAGAGGCACTTTTGTAACAATAACTTGGAAGGGAATTGGGTAAGTATATGAAATGGAAGAATATATAACCATGTGATGAAAAGGCAGAAAAAAGGGATTAAAGAAGATAGTTCCAGTTGTAGAGCTCGCACCATTGCAAGAAAAATGGTCTGAATAGCCCCCTTCTTTGCTAAAATTTTTGTGATTCTTTAACTATGTGGTTAGCAACTTAAACGGGTTAGTGACATTATTGAAGATGCATTGCGATTGTCTGTTCAGATGAGTGTTAGCTGAGTGGTGGTGGACCTGATCACATAGAGTGGAATAGTCCTTTATTGTAAATTCAGTAAAAAGAGGAGAATGTTTAACCTTCATTTAATCCATTCTCCAGATGCTAAGAGTGGTTGTCTTAAAACTGCTATTTTTAAGTCAAACATACATTAGGTATGTAAGTATTGCATTTGCACAGAATCTTCATGCTTACCAAATACGCTACATCTAAAACCTGATAAATAATAGTCTGGGCTCCAAGTGAAACTTCATCAATTAACCCTGTGAACAGAAAGGGAACAAACAGTAAGTTAATGTTAGTTTGTTTCAATAAAGTTTAAGAGTGAAAAATATATTATGTAGACTTAGCCTTTCAACAGATCCCAAATAAGTTTCTACAAAAGCAAAGTACTGCAGATGCAGGAAGTCTGAAATAAATACAGAAAATGCGAGGAATACTCAGCAGGTTTGGCAGCATCTATGGAAAGAGAAACAGAGTTAACATTTCAGATCAATAACTTTTCATCAGAAGATCAGAAATTTCTTGTGTTTTTATATGGGGTGGGGGGAATGCCAACCTCTACCTTCCCCTCATCTTTCTCTCCCCACCCCCACCCGCATCCTCTAGACCTACATCTGAGAGGGTGAGGAGGCGACAGGGTTCCAGGAGTCTGCCAATGTCGCTCAGGAGCTGTTGCCAGGATACAATAAGAATGGTCTGATAATGGCTTTCCCTCTGATTTCCTCCTCCTCTGAGGAGCAGAGTTTGACCTCCAAGTTGCTACGTCCCATGACAGCCCATGTGAGATCAGCAACTCAACAACACGAGTGCCACCTGCTGAGAAAAAAATTGTTTATTTTGGATTTGTGTGATTCAATATGGGATGATAGGCATAGTCCGGGGTGTGCTACAGAGCAGGAACATGTTCATGGATTGCGATAGCATGGATTCTTACAGCAAAGGAGGCCATTTGGCCCTTCGTACTTGTGCTGGCTCTTTGAAAGAGCTGTCCAACTTAATCCCATCATAGACTGCAAGGGCAAAAATGATTCAGGACAATGATACAGCCTTCTAAATATTACAATTAAAAATTCACACGCCTAGTGCAATGTCAAAAAATACAGGATACCCCCCTGAATTACTTGTCGGGCCAACTACTCCTATGCCTGGGTCTGCAAACACTTCCCTTGCTGACCCTTTTTAGTTTTTAGTTCAGATTTCCAGCACCTGCAGTATTTTGCTTTTAATCTCCTTTTAGGAATTGACTCTAATCCACTTTATACTCCCAGCCAAGGTGAATTTTTTTCCCCAGCGCTTTCATTTTGTGTGTGTTGGTGAACCATTGCAAATCCTACTGCCATAATGGGGAAAGAGTGGCCTTGCTTGTCTCCTTTGAGTGTATCTACTGTCTCTACACCTCATTGATTTACTCCAGTCACCATCTCACCCACTCAACAACAGTGGAAGTTATGTTTTTTTAAGCAGTGAGCTAGTTTATTTACCTACGAGGAAAATTCCAATTTCAAACATCCACCATTCAATACATAGCATAAGCATGCTAGGAATTGCCAGCTGTATGAAGTGGCCCCATTCCTGCAGGCAGTCAGTAGACCATCCTACATAAAAAAACAATGGAGTTACTAACAAGTATAAAGTAGGGTGACAGAAAAACATTCAGAACATCTAGCTCGCCTTAGCTTTCAAATTGGTGCTTTTTTTTTGCTAGGTTAAATTTCCCCATGGTCTGTATACTGGGAGGCTAATTGGATATCAACTGTTTCACACCATTAGCCCCCTGAACCCTACCTGCCCAAGTATCAACGTACAACTTTTTCCATCGAATGTATACGAACAGGAGAATAGCTTGACAGTACTGAGAAGCAACATTGGCTACAGCCGAGCCTCTGAAAAACAACAATTTTGCATATTAAAGTCAGCTTCAAATGAATTCTGGGCTATTGTTCAGTGGAAGTTTTATTATTCAAATATTATAAAATGTTTTTAAAGTTCTTTGCTACTTACGGCACTCCCAGTGTCAGCACATAAAGGAAGAGATAATTGATCACAGCATTGAAGATGTTGGCTATGAAACCAATGAAAATCTGAGGCATGATGATTCGCTGAGGTGGGAACAAAACAATAAAGTCAGTCCTCGGAATTGTCCTTCAATAAGCCAACAGGGTGTGTGACACGGTGCCAAGATAGCAGGAAGATAGGGTGAAACTGCTCTCCCAATGTCCATGTTTGGGATACAATGTTCCCCTGATCTAAGGGATCCCTTTTCCCTCACTTGGATTAGGCTCATTGCTGGAACTTGCTCGCTTGTAGGTGCTGACAACTTGCTCATATTTGCAGTTAGATCTGCAAATTCAAATTCCCTGTTCTCCAGGGAGCTGCTCCAACTAACATTGGGCTTCCCCAGAGTGCAGGAGATTTAAATCGACTGGTTTTAGTTGATAGTTTCATCTCTCTGTGAAGTATCCTACTCAACCATTCTCCCTAATGCTGCCATTCCACACTCTCTGAGTTGGATTCACCAATGAAAAAACTACAAATAAGGGAATGTAAAGGTTCCTCCTTTGAGATCTTGTTCCCTAATGGGTGTGTGCATACGTGCATGAAATATTATGAGGCAGTTGACCATCAGAATAAGAGAAATTAAACCAGACTCCCAATGATTTCTGAAAATAAAAACAGAAAGTGCTGGAAATACTTAGCAGGTCTGGCAGCATCTGTGAAGAGAGAAGCAGTTAACGTTTCAGGTCTGTGACCTTTCATCAGAACCCTTTTATTTTATTGCCCAATGATTTCTTATTACAGTAATTATTAATGTAATTCAAAACACATTTCAAAGTTCAGTGACTTTACCTGATTCTGAAGGTAGCTAATCTCTAATTCATAAAGAAATACTGCCTAAAAAGAATATTGAAAGTAATTAGTAGATGTATTAGAGGTGTATCAATCACTATTGAAATAGAAAAGAAAGTTACATCCATACTTCCTTCAAAGGTTTGAGCCAGACCTGTGTCGAAGTTACATTCAACCTGACCGTTTGCAAAGGACCTGTATGGCCCAAGCTATAGCTGCCTAGGACTTGAAAAGTCCAAGTTCTGCATGATTGTGTCGGCCATGGTTCTGCTGTAACACTCTTGCTTCTGAGCCAGAAGGTTGTGTTTTGAAGTTCCCTCCAGAGACTTCAGCACAAAAGTCTTAAGCCGACACAAAATGTAAGGGAGCGTCGCACTGTTGGAGGTGTCATCTTTTGGGTGAGATGTTAAACCAAGGCCCCATCTGTTCCATCAGGAGGATGTAAAAGATCCTATAGCTCTATTTTGAAGATCAATGTTGTTCTGCCTGGCATCCTGGCCAATATATATCCTTCAATCAACATCATTAAAAGAAAAATTAGCTGGTCATTATCACATTGATATTTGTGTGACCTTGCTGTGCATAAATTGACTGCTGCTTTTCCTACATTACAAAAGGGCTTCAAAAGTACTTCATTACCTGTAAAGTGCTTTGGGATGTCCTGAAGTTGTGTAAGATGCTATATAAATGCAAGTACCTAGGAGCTTCCCCAGTGGCTCTGTAGGTAGATGCACTAGCTATTTTGTTACTGAGTCAACTTGGAAGGCTGAGGATTGGGCAGGAACCCAGGAAGTACTTGGGATTTTTTTTTTTTATCAGTTTCAGTATTCCTGAGCCTTGAAGGGTAAGAAATGAATCATTCTTGTGAGTCAGTTACTTATGATGGAAAGTTTGCATGTGCATTTGGATATTGGCCCCAGGTGAGGCACCTGTAATGCTCCTCACGAACCCGCCAACACTCACACTTCAGCTCACATATGGGGAACAGTGACTTGGGCGAGGTACTGGAGCTCTGATGGCACCTGTCTTTGAGTTGTTCAAGACTTCTTCTATTATCTAGTCATGGGGCACTGAGGCATTTTGGCTCCCCAATTGAGATCAGTAAGCAGACCATCCTGATAAGTATGGCTGGATCACTGATGCATTTACCCAGTTAGTCACAGGGAGATCCACTGTGATTTGGACTCTATTGGTTTGTCCACATTCAGGTAGTAATGACTTCAGTTCTTTAATGAACTGCGCGGGTATGTCTGCTCCTATAATAATTTACTTACAGGAAGAGCAGGAATAAATATCTTCACATAGAGTTGTGCTAACCTGCAAGAAAAATAGAAGATGCTGTTAACAATAGGGAAACCACAGAAAATCACCATTTGTAACCAATGATGAACTCAAACCGAGGTAGCAAAGTCATGGCAGCACAGTAAAGTACCAACATACAGTGCCACAGCAACAAATCAATGGGTTAGACCTGGCACATAGTGGAGACTCAGCCAAGCTTCAGTGGGAGACACAATATAAAAAGGAAAACAAAGTATTGTAGAGATGGTCACCCTGGCAACTCTGATGTCTATTGATATTTGGTCTGGCCCAACATTGAAGCAGACATGAAATCAACATTCATTGTACTGCCTCATTTACATATATAAGGGCCCAAATGTCTTTTTATGCGGCTGCCCGGAGCAACTGTAAAACCGCCTTTACCAATATGGCAGTGCCCATCACGGAGGTGTAGAATGGGGGCGGGATGTTGCTTCCTGAAACTGATTCTTTTTGGCCCCAATTTCTGCCTGGAAAATTGGCACAACAAGGACTAATTTCTACCCTGACATTCCAACCTAGCAGTGATGTATTTCTCAACCATTTATCATGTAATAGCAGACAGAAATCATTCACATTCAGTTTGAAATATAGGAAGGGTAGTATTGGGAGAGGGTACAGAAGTGATTTTCTAGAATGGTTCCAGGGATGAGCAATCATACTTCTGTGGATAGCCTGGAGTAACTGGCATTGTTCTCCTTAGAGCAGAGAAGGCTAGGAAAAGATCTTAGAGAGGTGTTTAAAATCATGAAGGGTTTAGTTAGAGTAAATAAAGAGGAATTGTTTCTGATAGCTGAAAGGTTGAAACCAGAGGGCACAGATTTAAGATGATTGGCAAAAGAACCAGAGGCAATATAAAGAAACACAACACATGGTTAGGATTTAGAATGCACTGCCTGATAGGATGGTGTATATAGGATTACATTACTTAGGATATCCAGCACAGAAACAGGCCGTTTGGCCCAACCAGTCCAAACCAGTATTTATGCTCCACTTGAGCCTCGTCCAGTCTTTCCTCATCTAACTCTCAACATAACTCCATTCTCTTCTCGCCCTTATACATCCATACTATGCGCTTTTTTTTTTATTCGTTTATTGGATGAGGGCGTCGCTGGCCAGGCCAGCATTTATTGCCCATCCCTAATTGCCCTTGAGAAGGTGGTGGTGAGCTGCCTTCTGGAACCGCTGCAGTCCATGTGGGGTTGGCACTCCCACAGTGCTGTTAGGAAGGCAGTTCCAGGATTTTGACCCAGCGACAGTGAAGGAACAGAGATATAGTTCCAAGTCAGGATGGTGTGTGGCTTGGAGGGGAACTTGCAGGTGGTGATGTTCAACCACTCACTGTGGTAGCGGGTTCCATATTGTCACCACCCTTTCAGTGAAGAGGTTTCTTCTAAATTCCCTATCTAATCTTTTGGTGACTATCTTATATTGGCGGCCTCTAGTTTTGCTCTTCCCCAAAAGTGAAAGTACTCCCTGTGTCCATTCTATAAAACCTTTCATAATTTTAATGACCTCTATTTCGTCACCCCTGAGCCTTCTTTTTTCACGAGAAAAGAGACCCAGCCTGTTCACCCTTTCCTATTATGTATACCATACCCATATGTTTCCGGCATCATCCTTGTAAATCTTTTTTTGCATCCTTTCCAGTGCCTCTATATCTTGTTTATAATATGGCGACCCAAATTGTGTATGCAGCACTCCAGGTGTGGTCTAATCAATATTTGATACCTGTTTAATATAACTTCTTTACTTTTCAATTCTATCCCTTTACAAATAAACCACAGTGCATGGTTTGATTTTTAATGGCCTTGATAACCTGCATTGCTACTTTTAGTGGTTTGTATACTTGTACTGCCACATCCCTTTGCTCCTCTACCCCACTCAGATTCTTATTTTCCAACAAATATGCAACCTCCTTATTTTTCTTGCCAAAATGTAATACTTCAAATTGATCTATGTTGAAATTCATTTGCTAATTATATGCTCGTTTTATAAGTTTAATATCTTCTTGCTATTGTTGCAGTCCTCTTCAAAATTGACTGCCCCCCCCCCCCACCCCCACCCTGGCATTTGGTGTTATGGGCAAATTTAGTAATTGTGGTTTTGATTCCAAAGTCTCAATGGTTAATATCAATTGTGGACAACAGTAGTTCCAGCACTGATCCTTGTGGAACACCATTTCCCACCTTCTGCCACACTGAATAACCACCCTTCACCCCTACAGTCTGTTTTCTGTCTTGAAGCCAGCTAGCTATCCATTCTGCTACTTGTCCTCTGGCACCGCATTCTCTGACCTTATTCATTAATCTATTTTGTAATACCTTATCGAAGGCTTTTTGAAAATCTAGATAAATTATACCTACTATGTTAGCCTTATCTACTCTCTGTTACCTCCTCAAAAAAAAATTCAAGCTGGACTTTCCCTTTTGAAATCCAGAGATGCAATAGCAGCCGTCAAAAGGGAAATACTTGAAGGAGAGAAAACTGGGGACAGAGCCGAGGAGTGGTACTAACTGGATTGACCTTCAAAGAGATGACACAATAAATTAATTGAATGACCTCCTTCTGCAATGTACTATTCTATAACTCTATTTATTTTCTTTAAAAAAATCAAAACAAGCAGTTGTTCTGGATCCTACTCCCAACAAGACATGAGTTTGAATCACAGACTCACTTCCTCAGTTTCCAGTCAGGTGGCTGCAAAGGATTCTGGGAAGAACTAAACTGGCCCAATCTTAAACTGAAACATACCTCCAGCCAGCCTATTACAGAGCAGACTGACTCATAGAGTTTGTGGAGAGAACCAATGGAATGAAATATGAACTTTCCTGAAATCCCCTTATTCCAAGGACTGAAGTCTATTTAGTTTAATTCTAAACTAGGCTTCTTTTGTTGCATTATTTTCCCTTTTAAGTTAGTTTCTCACTCCCAACACAGACAGCATGTGACCTGTTGCTATTCTCTATCGATTCTGCTCTTATGTTGGATGTCAGGTGAAGTCCACTGCAAGATGATTGACTCACTATTTCATTGGCCCACTCTCTATTGGGGAAACTATCTGGCCTCTGCTTGACACCGATCCAGCTGAGATTAACCCCCTCACTATATGTAAATATGCAAGCTGGAACCTCCATCCTAACATTCCTTGACCCAACACTTCTGTGTTCACTAACACGCTCTGCCTTTGGGGCTGCAAACTCAGGATGGCCTTCTTTTTTCACACAAACACCATCATTTTGTTCTCTTTTGTGATGAAAAATAGACAAGACTCTCACTTGGCTACTGCAGGAGACTGTTTGAAGGCCAACAAAATGTACTCGGTGTTTATGAAGATAGCCCAGCAGGGAAAGCAGGTTATCATGAGAATGAGAATCCCTCTCTGGAGAATCACTCCAATTCGCTTCAAGTTCTTACTACCATACGTCTGAAAATCAGAACAAAAGTTTTGTTAAAGTGAATTGTATCAATATTGACCGTGATGGACACCACATTAAAAAATTATTAAAATAATTACCTACCGATCCAAAACTGTTATGATTGCATATTATTCTTGTTTAGGATTTAATGGGCCAGATTCGTTCAGACCACAACCACTGGAATGTAAAGTGCATCTGAACCACTTTACATAGAACACAGTGGAAAAAAACGTCAAGAGAAATTGAAGATAAAAGACAAGAAAGCATGGAATGATAAAAGACCATTTGATCCATCAAGCCTGTCCTTTCCTTAAACCATCTGCCCCATTATGGATTCTACCCAAATCACTTATCTGCTAAGGAAAGCTTCTTCATGTTTTCTCAGTATCCCCAAAAGCAGAGCAAACAAAACTTAGGATTATTTATCTAATGTTATAGCTTCCACCCTGATCCATCTTGGGACTAAGAGTTGGTATTATAGTTATCACTGTTTGGAAACTTGAAAATCCCCTCGTATGTTTTATACCATGTTAGCCGTGGCTCAGTGAGTAGCACTCCCACCTCAGAAGGTTGTGGATTTAGGTTCCATTGCAGAGACTTAAGCACAAAAGTCTAGGCTGCACTCCAGTGTAGTAGTGAGGCAGTGCAGCACTTCTGGAGGTACTGTCTTTTGGATGAGACATTAAGCCAAGGCTCTGTCAGCCCTTTCAGGTGGATATAAAAAGATCCCTTGGCACTATTTCAAAGAGAAGCAGGGGAGTTGTCCCTGATGCCTTGGCCATATTCATCCCTCAATCCACATCACTAAAAACAGATTATTTGTTTTTATATGCTTTGCTGTTTGTGGGAGCTTGCTGTTTGTAAATTGGCTTCTGTGTTTTCCACATTACAACATGACTACCTTTCAGAAATGCTTCATTGGCTGTAAAGTGCTTTGAGGTACCTTGAGGTAGTGAAAGGTGTTTTAACCAAGGATGGTACTTAGAATGGGAATAGCATTATATACTTTGTCTAAGGGTCTCAATAGGGGTGCGATTCACTTGGCACAGTAACGAGCACTAAAATTGCCAGCCTGTTTTACATTCTATAGTGTGATCGGACAGAGTGTGAAATGGTTGCTAATTTGCTATTGGCTGTTTTGCGTCACCTCCCAAAATGAATTTAACCTTCAGCATCCTTACTTGTTTAGAATAGATGGATAAATTTCCTATCTTCAGCTAAGACCAATGGCACTAACTGAGATCAGCTAATTCAGAACAGACCCGGAATTGTATACGGTACTTTACCAGTCTGTGTGGCTCAAGTTCACACAGGGGATTGAGTTTCTCAAGGCCTGAAGTTTAAATGTTTAATTTTTTAATGATATAATTGAATAATGTTTGCTGCATAAGAGGACATCAATGCCCATTTTACGGCTTGGAGTTAGTTGCACCCACCTGAGATATGAGTGTGTCACAGGCTGCAGACAACCCGACACCTATGATGATACCTGACATATTTATTACCTGTCCAAAAGAAATAAAGAAAAGGAAATATTTATCAATATCATCCTAGATGCCACTAACATGTTACAAAATGAAAAAAATATAGTTGTGATTTTTTGTTTTGTTCTTCACTCTTTCCCTTTTTAGTCATCTAACCTAATACCTCATGTAGCTCGGTGTCATATTTTGTTTTACAACACTCCTGTGAAGTGCCTTGGGACATTTTATTATGTTAAAGGGGCTATATAAATTCAAGTTGTTGTTGATTTTATTTTCACTCTTCCTTTCCAACAGGTACTAACTCTTGATATGCTTCTGCTACCTTCAGATCTGCATATTCCAATGTTTCTGGTGCCATAAGTGGTTTTTTAAACTGGGAGGTCTGTGTGCCTTTAAGACCTGTTGTTATTTTTCCGCAAACAGTGACTGCAGAGACTTGTGATATTTGAAGTCCAGGCTGCAGGGCAATTTGTATCCAAGCAATCTGATAGTTTTACGATTGTCTTGTGATTCCTATTGAAGAAGGATTTCAGTTTCATTTTGGCAGTGAAAAGAGACTAGAGGAGCTGTGAGCAGCAGAGAGAGTTACTGCTGGAAACTGGCCAGGAATACAACCCTGAGAAAACTTGTTCTCTTGAAAAATAATTCCTGTATCAAGTAAAAGTCTAATCTCTTCATGAAGTCAAAAGAACTTTGAAGGAGTTGCAAAAATCTAATGTATGGGAGATAAAACCCTTGTTGCTGTTTATGCCTGAAGAGAGAGGAAGAGACCCAGAGAAAAGAGAAATAGCTACACTCTGTGGAGAAACATTGCTTTGGAGAAAGGAAGCCTGTGTTTTGGGTGTGGTAAGTTGCTGTTGCCTCCAGTCAAGAATACCTGCCTTGAGACTGAGTTCTGTGTGCTGTTCTCTGTGGAGAAGGTTCCTTTGCTGAGAGTAAGTACTGTTGATTTTTGTGTTTTGGAAGCCCCTGAACTATCAGGAAAGTTTCTACTGTTAGCCTGCTACTTTAAAACTTAAATAGACCTGTTGCTGCAACCAGTTGCTGAAAGATTTGTGTGATGCCTGCTGCAGATGAACTACCTTGAATGCCTACCCACCATAGACAGTTCATTAATTTCACCCGGAGAGACATCAAATGACATCTGACTATTTCACTCTGGAACACCTCACCGATCCAGGAAAATACTACCAGAAGATACAATCCAGTTATTTTATTATCTCTAAGAAACTCAATATAACCATTTTTCCTGGTTAACCAATGGTAATTGAATGTATGTGCGTACATGAAGGTTAGTAAGATTAAGGAGTTATAAAATCTTTTCATACATATAGATTCATCTCATTATCATTTAAAACTTGGTGTATTTATAAATAGTTAATTTTGTTATTTAAAGAAATCTGGTTTGGCATGATTTATTCTGGAGATAATTTGGCTATTCTTTCTGGTAGGTGGGAAACTTTACTAATATGCTGTGACCTGTGGAGTGGTGAGACTGAATTAACAGTGCATTACTGCCGCCTCGGTTGTAGCACTGGCCAGATTCCAATCCTCACTCCGTTATCTTGACGTCATCCAAAATTCTGCCTTCCCATAATCTAACTCTCAGCAAGTGCCTTTCACCCATAACCCCTGTGCTCACTGACCTACATTGGTTCCCAGTCCACCAATGCCTCAAATTAAGAATTCTTATCCTTGGGTTCAAGTCCATCTACTTTCTCATCTCTGTGACCTATTCCAATACTACAACGCTCTGAAAGCTCGATGTTCCTCCAATTCAGGCCTCTTGTACATCCCCCAATTCCTTTTGTCCCACTATTGGTGGTCATGCCTTCAGTTGTCTAGAACTTACTACCTTAATCCTTTCTGCCTCTTCACCCCTCTCCTCTTTTAGGGATGCTCCTTAATACCTACCACTTTGACCAAGTTTTTGGTCACCTATCTTGCTATGTTTTCCAATTCTGTCTTCTTGGTCATCACCGATTTTAATCACTCCACCATTATAGCCATGCCTTCAGCTACCAAGGCCCTAACCTCACTGCCCCTCTAACTCTATTTGCTCCTTTAAGACACTCCTTAAAACCTACTCTTTAACCAAGCTTTTGGTCACCCATCCTAATGTCTCCTTCTTTGGCACAGTGCCTTTTTTTTTTCTCTGATTATGCTCCTGCGAAGCTCCTTGGGATGTTTTACTACTTTAAAGGTGCTACAGAAATGCCCTACCAGCCCTTGAATGCCCTGCACAAGTGACCAGTCTTCACGTGTGAGCCAAATACTTGCCAGAAGATTATCAGCCCATGAACAGCATCAAGATTGAGCTCAATCTCATTCTCACCTCATGTCCACACATATCAGATTTCTGGGATGGGTCATTGACAATGGTGATGAGCTGGAATTCCTCACTGATGTTTCTGTTCTTTAAACCAGGGCCACTGAAGCCAATTGCTACACTCTAGTTGCCCTTTCCACCGAGAGCAACAGGTAAAGCCCAGTCTTTTTTTACAAGGAGCATTTCATCAGTTGATAAATGCACTAAGCTTAAAACTGATAGGGAAGCATTGCAATTCCATTACTATTTTATAAAGGATACATTATGATGAAATAAATGTGCACATTCTGAACATAAACTTACCGCTGTGGCAAGACTAACTGCTCCCAATTCAACTTTTCCTAAATGTCCACAGAAGGCGGAGCTGACAATATTGATGAGAAGTATCATCAGCTGTGACAAAAACTGTCAAAGGAAAATGAAAAGTGTCACTTAATTTAGATCATATTCATATCTGAACAGTACTTGCAATCTAATTAAACTGATCATATTTATTACTGAAAGCAATTGTCTTTTATCTTCAAAAAGGTGATGCAATTTTAAGTTGATTTCATTGAAGTTTTCAAGATTATGAAGGAAAGTACCAGAATTGATCCAGGCAAATCATTCACTGTGATGGAGGGGTCAAATATCAGGATACACAAATTAGGAATTACAGTTTTTTGAAGTAATAAAGCAAAGGGGAACATTTAAGGTAGTGAGTTGTGGAATACGTTAAGATGCAAGGCCTTTAGAGTGGATTTTCTAAACCGTTTCAATAAAATGGATTGTATAAATGGAATCAGTGAAGGGAATTCTATAAACGGGCACATGAAGGTGATTGTATAAATGGATTAATTGAAGGGGATTATATAATTGGGTGCAGTGAGGATAATTGTATATATGGATAAATTGAAGGCGATTATATAATGGGTTTGGCAGACAATTGGATACATTTTGGGAGAAAGCAGAGTGTGAAGGATGAGATATTAGACAGGTGTAAACTCACCACAGGCCAAGCCAGTCTGGAAATATGTTTCACTTCCTGCCAGAAGTTGACGGGTGTCAATCTCTTCATTTGCCTCAGTAACAGGTTGCCACGGGTTCCACGTATCTGGGTGCTTAGTTGCATTGAATTCTCCATTTTTCCAATTCTTGATTGCAAAGGAAAAATAAACCAGTTATTTTACTTCTCTCGTTTGGGTTTCCCCTCCCCCACAACCCCATCCCACCAACCATCCCACGTTATGTTGCCCCTCTCCATTCGGTTTCTTTTTCCACACCTAGACTTTTGGTCATGATTTTTAATAATTGTCCTTTCAGAGCTGCATGAGTTGCATCATCTATATTTCGGGTTCAATGCTTTTGTAGGACTGCTACCTATAAATAATCCGGCAGTTAACTCTGCTTCTCTCTTAGATGCTGCCAGACCTGCTGAGTATTTCCAGCATTTTCTGTTTCTATTGCAAACATTAATTATGCTAGTTTTTAAAACTTCCATCACAATAGATAAATAATCATTTATTCATTTTATTCATTAAGCTTTATTAATGCTGCACTGTTGACTGATGTGTAGTGTAAGGCTGAAGGATGTGGTCAGTATCCTCTATAGCATGTAAACTATACTGAGAAGTCGTTCTCATGGATTATTTATGTTAGAGTGGCTTGAGATACAATAGTCACTGTTTGTAAGGAAAGTGTTCACTTAGGATCCTTAGCTTCACTGTCCTGCTACACCTAGTTGGCTTTTAAAAAAAAAGAGACCGCAGGAAAGACAAAAGTATAGTGTGCTAACCTAAGTGCCATCCATACACTTATGCTCCTAATATTTGTGAAACTTAAACTATTTCCATACAAAGAGCCAAATGGATACAGTAATGGTTACATGAGCATTGCTTTGCACTATTGAAGTTTACCAGCTATTGAATTCTCTATTGCATAATCCCACAAGTGTTGTTTAAAGTTCCTGCATTACAGCAGTGACTACACTTCAAAAAGTAGTTTATTCTGTCATAAGTTGATGAAGTCAATTCCCAGTAGCATGTTAATGATCATAGCACATAATGGAAGCATTTTTAACCAATTTTATTCATTGTAATCTTGCCTGTTAAAACCTACTTTTGCTGAATCCGTCAACCAAAGTTCATATTTTGTCTGCAACGGTAGTTTGCTTTTTATGGTGGTGCTGGTGCAGATTGACAAGTAAATTATGGTGGAGGTTGTGGGGGGTGGAAATTGTTCATTTTAGAGCATTAGGTGATATATTGAACATATGGCACAACCCAACAGCTCAAACTGCATGCAGGTATCATGCAAAAGACAGGACGTTTTGCATTTCTCTAGCGTTTTCATGACCACAGCAAATAATTTAACAGACAAATGGAAGTTATTTAAAATGACACAAAAAGTGACATGGAAACCCTTTTCTTATATCTAAATGTTATATTTCATGGTTTTATACTAAGAAGAAAAAGGGCAGGAAATTAATCAATTAGCGCTGAATTCTCATATGTCCTCTTGACCACACACAAGGGAAGTGCTGTTGTTTTATTGGTGGCTATGCATTTTGATGTCAAATGAGTGGACATTTAGGAAGTCAATGGCTAATCGGAACATTGAAATGAATTCCTGCTCAGCTTGATTGGCTTAATTAAATTTTGTAAGGAAATTAATGTGTAATTAAAGGACATGACATGGATGTTAATATTTATGTACTTTCAGAGGGGTACCACAAAAGAAAGAAAGGGAAAGAAAGACTTGCATTTAGATAGCATCTTTTACAGACTCAGGGCATCTCAAAGTACTTTGCAGCCAATGAAGTACTTTTGAAGTGTAGCCACTGTTGTAGGAAACATGGCAGCCAATTTATGCACAGCAAGCTCCCACAAACAGCAATGTTGATAATGGACCAGATAATCTGTTTTATGTACTGGTTGAGGGATAAATATTGGCCAGGACATTGGTGGATGACCCTGCTCTTCATTGAAAAGTGCTTTGGGATCTTTTACCTTCACCAATGGGCAATAAATGCCAGCCTTGCCGGAAACACCCATATGCTTTTAATGAATAAATTTTAAAAACCTGCAAGGGCAGATGGGTCCTCAGTTCAGCATCTCATCCAAAAGATGGCACCTCCAACATTTCAGCACTTCCTCAGTACTGCACTGGAGTGCAAGACTGGATTATGTGCTCAAGTTTCTTATTCTGGGACTCAAACCAACGGCCTTCTGACTCACAGGCAAGAGTGTTAGGTGATGAACAATGGCTGACACGTTAATGTGAAAATTAAGGTACAAAGTATGAAAAATGATGTAACTTCAATGAGTGAGGGATGGCTATTAGGGGAAAGATAGAGAGAAAGACACACACACAGACTGAGAGATGTGTGATTCAACACAACATACATTTGAAGACCAATGACTTCATTAAAGGACTGTGCTCCCTTGACTTGGACAAGAAAGTAGTCAAAACCCAACTTCTAATGCAGGGTATACAAGGAGTCATGTTTGACAACTAATTTCTAAATTCTCTTAAAGGGATTAGGTCAACTTGTTGGAGAAGACAGAGAGATGAGCAATTATGCTGATTGTCTTGTCCTCTTGAATAAAAAATTCTTCTTCCTTGTATTCAAGAGGACAGCAAAATGCAAGTCGTTATTCTGCTGTAGTTATCCCACATTCTTTATCTTTTGAAGGGTTTGAAGAAAGTGCATTTCATACAGTGTCATTGTTTATATTAGAAATACAATAACGCAATTAATATAGGTACATTTAAACATTCCTTCTCCCTCGCCTCCTCTCATGAAGATGTTGATTCACACTGTGTGTGATTTCCCCTCCAGTAGCTTGCTGAAGTAGCCATTCTTTATTTGTAAGATGATTAGTGAATATCAGCAAGCTATTTGGCTGTGATTAGCATCACAATTGATCCGGATCTTGCTCACGCTTTCCAGCAGGGATTACTGCATAGTGATCAGGAGCAGGAATCCAGGCTCATTTACCCTCATCACTGGCTCAGGGTAACTGTGACCCTGTATCACCTCAACCTCCAACTCAGCTGCGATTGGATAACTCAACACAAATTGGAGATCAGGAAGAGAAAAGAAGAAAGGAAAAGCAAGCACACTGCCAGCTTGTGGGAAACATTTGGACAATTTCTAGAATTGCAGGTAATAGAACTGCAGATAATAATTGAAAGGTAATAAACAAATCATTGGGGCAGACTTGTTCAGTGACCAGGTGGACATCATTCCTTATTAACTATATCAGCCTGCCCTCAAACTTAGAGGAGTGTTTCAGCAGACAGTGAGCACAGTGACCGTAGAACACAGACTCCTGTGTTACTGAGCTGCTCGGGACAAAAACTATTGCATCTCTTTCCACACCTGCTTTGCAAAGGCACATCCCAGAAGGAGGTAAGTGACAGTCTCTTCCCCATTGCAGCTGCCTCGAGGGCAGCGTGTGGAGGAGGTGAGACTCCAGGTGGTGCAGGAAGGATCAGCAGGAGGGCCCTTCTCACCACCA